>NC_068449.1:0-20000 GCF_023373465.1 Oncorhynchus keta
ATCTACCTCCATCACTCCAGTATCCCTGCAAATTGTTAATATGGTATTGAACTTGCTTTTTACACATGTCCTGTATATAGTATGTTTACCTTCTACACATGTCCTGTATATATGTTTACCTTCTACACATGTCCTTTACCTTTACTACACATGTCCTGTATATAGTATGTTTACCTTCTACACATGTCCTGTATATAGTATGTTTACCTTTACACATGTCCTGTATATAGTATGTTTACCTGTATAGTATGTTTGTTTTACACATGTCCTGTATATAGTATGTTTACCTTTACACATGTCCTGTATATAGTATGTTTACCTTCTACACATGTCCTGTATATAGTATGTTTACCTTTTACACATGTCCTGTATATAGTATGTTTATGTCCTGTATATAGTATGTTTCTTACACATGTCCTGTATATAGTATGTTTACCTTCTTACACATGTCCTGTATATAGTATGTTTACCTCTTACACATGTCCTGTATATAGTATGTTTACCTTCTACACATGTCCTGTATATAGTATGTTTACCTTCTACACATGTCCTGTATAGGTATATAGTCTATAGTATGTTTACCTGTATATAGTATGTTTCTTCTACACATGTCCTGTATATAGTATGTTTACATGTCCTCTTACACATGTCCTGTATATAGTATGTTTACACATTCTTATTTTATTTGTCTGTTTATTTTGTTGTTATTTATTACATGGTTGTTGTTGTTTTGTCTGTAAGAAAGCCATTTCACTGTACTTGTGCATGTGACTTTAAAACGTGAAACTTGAAACTTAAAATCACATCACGATTATCAGTAATATGCACAAATGTATAAAACACAGATTACTATTACTACTTTTATAAGACTATAAATGACTAACCACCCATCTTTGGAGAAAAGATCACCGGATCCCGTTCTTTATTAATATCCCTTTATTAATAAGGTCAACGGCATCATTTTGTAAAATGGCCCTTTAAGGTCAACGGCATAATTTTGTAAAATGGCCCTTTAAGGTCAACGGCATAATTTTGTAAAATGTCCCTTTAAGGTCAACGGCATAATTTTATCAAATGTCCCTTTAAGGCAAATGGCATCATTTTGTAAAATGTCCCTTTAAGGTCAGTGGCATCATGAACATTACCCAGTACCACGACATTTTAACCAAAAAAACGGGTTGCCTCTGCTAGGAGGCTGAAATTTGTCCAAAGGTGGATCTTTCAGCAAGACAATAAGCCCAAGCACACATCAACATCCACAAAGAAATGGTATCTACACAGAAATGGTATCAAACTGACAGGACTCTACACACCAGCCATACAGCCTCTGAGACTCATGCTTCTCCGGCTCTCTCTATCACACCCTCTCTTTCTCTCTCCCCCCTGTCTCTCTTGCTGTCTCTCTCGCTGTGTCTCTCTCTGTCTCTCTTGCTGTGTCTATCTCTGTGTCTCTCGCTGTCTCTCTCTCTGTCTCCTCATGTCTCCCCCTTTTTCTCTCTCTCTGTCTCTCTCTTCTCCGTCTGTCTCTCTCTTTTCTCCACCTGTCTCTCTCTCTCTTCTTCTCTCTCTCTCCCCTCCCTTCTTTCTCCCTCTCTCTCTCCCTCTGTCTCTTTTTCCCTGTCTCTCTCTGTCTCTCTAAAGAAACCTCAAAAGACAAATCAACAGCCCAGATTGAGTCCTGAGTGGTATCCAATAAAACTGTCTCTTAAACTGCATTTAGCTTCAGGCCACAAAACATGTAGGTGAGAGAGTAGTGCCCCCCCCACCACCCCCAGCCCTCCTCATAACACCCCTAATGTTGATCCTGGCAGGTCTGACTCGGGCCGCTAACGCTTGACGTTATGCCCGCTCTGCTCTGCTCTGCTCCAGTGCGAGGAGCCACTGTTCTCCAGGCCTGGCTGGGCCAGAGTAAACACATTACCTCAGCTTTCTGCAGCACTCTGTTTGGTTCCTCAGGGCTC
Organism: Oncorhynchus keta; assembly: GCF_023373465.1. NCBI lineage: Eukaryota > Metazoa > Chordata > Actinopteri > Salmoniformes > Salmonidae > Oncorhynchus > Oncorhynchus keta. The sequence goes on from NC_068449.1 coordinate 1,962, forward strand.
CACTAGACTCCGCTAGGCCCACCACTGGTCTACAGGCTGAACAGAGAGGAGAGTTGGCATAGCTGGCCAGAATCAACAGCACTGACCGACGGGACTAATAATGGAGGGGATCCCACCAGACAAAACAACACAGACAGAGGGGAGGGAGACAGAAAGGGAGGAATAGCGAGGGTGTGAGAGAGAAAGCAAGAGAGGTAGGCAAGGAGAGAGAAAGGGAGAAAGGGAGGGAGGAAGAGAGAAAGGGAGGAATAGCGAGGGTGTGAGAGAGAAAGCAAGAGAGGTAGGCAAGGAGAGAGAAAGGGAGAAAGGGAGGGAGAGAGGGAGAGAGAGAGAAAGGGATGGAGGGAGGGTGTGAGTGAGAAAGGGAGAGAGGTAGGGAAGGAGAGAGAAGGGGAGAAAGGGAGGGGGGGAGAGAGAGAGAGAAAGGGACGGAGGGAGGGTGGGAGTGAGAGAGAAAGGGAGAGGGAGGGAGGGAGAAAGATAGGGAGAGGGAGGGAGGAGACTGAGACAGAAAGAAAGACAGAGTGAACGAAATACAGATATCCTTTCTGTTCTGTAACCTCTCAGGAGCACATGATCAGGGATTGTGTTCTTGCAGATGGTATCGTGTTTGACCTCCCAGTATCAGGACAGGGTAGTACAACTAGCTGCTGACCTCCCAGTAACAGTACAGCTAGCTGCTGACCTCCCAGTAACAGTACAGCTAGCTGCTGACATCCCAGTAACAGGACAGCTATCTGGTGACCTCCCAGTATCAGGATAGCTAGCTGGTGACCTCCCAGTAACAGTACAGCTAGCTGCTGACCTCCCAGTAACAGGACAGCTAGCTGCTGACCTCCCAGTAACAGTACAGCTAGCTGGTGACCTCCCAGTAACAGTACAGATAGCTGCTGACCTCCCAGTAACAGTACAGCTAGCTGCTGACCTCCCAGTAACAGGACAGCTAGCTGCTGACCTCCCAGTAACAGGACAGCTAGCTGGTGACCTCCCAGTAACAGGACAGCTAGCTGCTGACCTCCCAGTAACAGGACAGCTAGCTGGTGAACTCCCAGTAACAGGACAGCTAGCTGGTGACCTCCCAGTAACAGGACAGCTAGCTGGTGAACTACAAGTAACAGTAAAGCTAGCTGCTGACCTCCCAGTAACAGGACAGCTAGCTGGTGAACTCCCAGTAACAGGACAGCTAGCTGGTGACCTCCCAGTAACAGGACAGCTAGCTGGTGAACTCCCAGTAACAGTACAGCTAGCTGCTGACCTCCCAGTAACAGGACAGCTAGCTGCTGATCTCCCAGTAACAGGACAGCTAGCTGCTGACCTCCCAGTAACAGGACAGCTAGCTGCTGACCTCCCAGTAACAGGACAGCTAGCTGCTGACCTCCCAGTAACAGGACAGCTAGCTGCTGACCTCCCAGTAACAGTACAGCTAGCTGGCGACCTCCCAGTAACAGGACAGCTAGCTGCTGACCTCCCAGTAACAGGACAGCTAGCTTCTGACCTCCCAGTATCAGGACAGGGTAGTACAACTAGCTGCTGACCTCCCAGTAACAGGACAGCTAGCTGCTGACCTCCCAGTAACAGCACAGCTAGCTGCTGACCTCCCAGTAACAGTACAGATAGCTGCTGACCTCCCAGTAACAGGACAGCTAGCTGGTGACCTCCCAGTAACAGGACAGCTAGCTGGTGACCTCCCAGTAACAGGACAGCTAGCTGGTGACCTCCCAGTAACAGGACAGCTAGCTGCTGACCTCCCAGTAACAGGACAGCTAGCTGGTGACCTCCCAGTAACAGGACAGCTAGCTGGTGACCTCCCAGTAACAGTGACCCCAGCTAGCTGCTCTCCCAGTAACAGTACAGCTAGCTGGTTCCAAAATTCCACTAAAGGATTAAATTATATTTTATTATATTGAGTGATGGGAGTGAGAGCAGAGGAGGGGTGAGGAGGAATGAGGAGGGGTGAGGAGGAATGAGGAGGGGTGAGGAAGAGAATGAGGAGGGGTGAGGAGGAATGGGGAGGGGTGAGGAGAAATGAGGAGGGGTGAGAAGGAATGAGGAGGGATGAGGAGAGGTGAGGAGGAATGAGGAGGGGTGAGGAGGAATGAGGAGGGTCAGGAAGAGAATGAGGAGGGGTGAGGAGGAATGGGGAGGGGTGAGGAGGAAATGAGCAGGGATGAGGAGAAATGAGGAGGGGTGGAGGAGGAATGAGGAGGGATGAGGAGAGGTGAGGAGGAATGAGGAGGGGTGAGGAGGAATGGGGAGGGGTGAGGAAGAGAATGAGGAGGGGTAGAGGAGGAATGGGGAGGTGAGGAGAAATGAGGAGGGGTGAGGAGGAATGAGGAGGGATGAGGGAGGAGAGGTGAGGAGGGATGAGGAGGGGTGAGGAGGAATGAGGAGGGGTGAGAGGAAGAGAATGAGGAGGGGTGAGGAGGAATGAGGAGGGGTGAGGAGGAATGGGGAGGGGTGAGGAGGAATGAGGAGGGATGAGGAGGGGAAATGAGGAAGAGAATGAGGAGGGGTGAGGGAGGAATGGGGAGGGGTGAGGAGGAATGAGGAGGGATGAGGAGAAATGAGGAGGGGTGAGGAGGAATGAGGAGGGGTGAGGGAAGAGAATGAGGAGGGGTGAGGAGGAATGGGGAGGGGTGAGGAGAAATGAGGAGGGGGTGAGGAGGAATGAGGAGGGATGAGGAGAGAGGTGAGGAGGGATGAGGAGGGGTGAGGAGGAATGAGGAAGAGAATGAGGAGGGGTGAGGAGGAGGAATGGGAGGGTGAGGAGGAATGGGGAGGGGTGAGGAGGGAGGAATGAGGAGGGGTGAGGAAGAGAATGAGGAGGGGTGAGGGAGGAATGGGGAGGGGTGAGGAGGAATGAGGAGGGATGAGGAGAAATGAGGAGGAATGAGGAGGGGTGAGGAGGAATGAGGAGGGATGAGGGATGAGAAGGAATGAGGAGGGTGAGGAGGAATGAGGAGAGGTGAGGAGGAATGAGGAGGGATGAGGAGAGGTGAGGAGGAATGAGGAGGGATGAGGAGAAATGAGGAGGGGTGAGGAAGAATGAGGAGGGGTGAGGAGGAATGAGGAGGGGTGAGGAGGAATGAGGAGGGATGAGGAGGAATGAGGAGGGGTGAGGAGGAATGAGGAGGGGTGAGGAGGAATGAGGAGGGTGATGAAGAGAATGATGAGGGGTGAGGAGGAATGAGGAGGGTGAGGAAGAGAATGAGGAGGGGTGAGGAGGAATGAGGAGGGTGAGGAAGAGAATGAGGAGGGTGAGGAGGAATGAGGAGGAGGGGTGAGGAGGAATGAGGAGGGTGAGGGAAGAGAATGAGGAGGGGTGAGGAGGCATGGGGAGGGGTGATGAGGAATGAGGAGGGGTGAGGAGGAATGAGGAGGGATGAGGAGGAATGAGGAGGAATGAGAGGGAGGGGTGAGGAGGAATGAGGAGAGGTGAGGAGGAATGAGGAGGGGTGAGGAGGCATGGGGAGGGGTGAGGAGGAATGAGGAGGGTGAGAGGAAGAGAATGAGGAGGGGTGAGGAGGCATGGGGAGGGGTGAGGAGGAATGAGGAGGGGTGAGGAGGAATGGGGAGGGGTGAGGAGGAATGAGGAGGGGTGAGGAGGAATGGGGAGGGGTGAGGAGGAATGAGGAGGAGGGATGAGGAGGGGTGAGGAAGAGAATGAGGAGGGGTGAGGAGGAATGGGGAGGGGTGAGGAGGAATGAGGAGGGATGAGGAGAAATGAGGAGGGGCGAGGAGGAATGAGGAGGGGTGAGGAAGAGAATGAGGAGGGGTGAGGAGGAATGGGGAGGGGTGAGGAGAAATGAGGAGGGGTGAGGAGGAATGAGGAGGGATGAGGAGAGGTGAGGAGGGATGAGGAGGGGTGAGGAGGAATGAGGAGGGGTGAGGGAAGAGAATGAGGAGGGGTGAGGAGGAATGAGGAGGGGTGAGGATGAATGGGGAGGGGTGAGGAGGAATGAGGAGGGATGAGGAGGGGTGAGGAGGAATGAGGAGGGGTGAGGAAGAGAATGAGGAGGGGTGAGGAGGAATGAGGAGGAATGGGGAGGGGTGAGGAGGAATGGGGAGGGGTGAGGAGGAATGAGGAGGGGTGAGGAGCAATGAGGAGGGTGAGGAAGAGAATGAGGAGGGGTGAGGAGGCATGGGGAGGGGTGAGGAGGAATGAGGAGGGGTGAGGAGGAATGAGGAGGGATGAGGAGGAATGAGGAGGAATGAGGAGGGGTGAGGAGGAATGAGGAGAGGTGAGGAGGAATGAGGAGGGGTGAGGAGGCATGGGGAGGGGTGAGGAGGAATGAGGAGGGGTGAGGAAGAGAATGAGGAGGGGTGAGGAGGAATGGGGAGGGGTGAGGAGGAATGAGGAGGGGTGAGGAGGAATGGGGAGGGGTGAGGAGGAATGAGGAGGGATGAGGGAGGGGTGAGGAAGAGAAGGAGGAGGGGTGAGGAGGAATGGGGAGGAATGAGGAGGAATGAGGAGGAGGGGTGAGGAGAAATGAGGAGGGGTGAGGAGGAATGAGGAGGGTGAGGAAGAGAATGAGGAGGGGTGAGGAGGAATGGGGAGGGGGTGAGGAGAAATGAGGAGGGGTGAGGAGGAATGAGGAGGAGGGATGAGGAGAGGTGAGGAGGGATGAGGAGGGGTGAGGAGGAATGAGGAGGGGTGAGGAAGAGAATGAGGAGGGGTGAGGGGAGGAATGAGGAGGGGTGAGGAGGAATGGGGAGGGGTGAGGAGGAATGAGGAGGGATGGAGGAGGGGTGAGGAAGAGAATGAGGAGGGTGAGGAGGAATGGGGAGGGGTGAGGAGGAATGAGGAGGGATGAGGAGAAATGAGGAGGGGTGAGGGAGAGGAATGAGGAGGGGGTGAGGAGGAATGAGGAGGGATGAGGGATGAGAAGGAATGAGGAGGGTGAGGAGGAATGAGGAGAGGTGAGGGAGGAATGAGGAGGAGGGATGAGGAGGAATGAGGAGGGATGAGGAGAAATGAGGAGGGGTGAGGAAGAATGAGGAGGGATGAGGAGGAATGAGGAGGGGTGAGGAGGAATGAGGAGGGATGAGGAGGAATGAGGAGGGGTGAGGAGGAATGAGGAGGGGTGAGGAGGAATGAGGAGGGTGATGAAGAGAATGATGAGGGGTGAGGAGGAATGAGGAGGGTGAGGAAGAGAATGAGGAGGGGTGAGGAGGAATGAGGAGGGTGAGGAAGAGAATGAGGAGGGTGAGGAGGAATGAGGAGGGGTGAGGAGGAATGAGGAGGGTGAGGAGGAAGAGAATGAGGAGGGGTGAGGAGGAATGAGGAGGGGTGAGGAGGAATGAGGAGAAGGGAGGAGGAATGGGAGGGGATGAGGAGGAATGAGGAGAATGAGGAGGGGTGAGGAGGAATGAGGAGAGGAGGAGGAATGAGGAGGTGAGGAGGCATGGGGAGGGGTGAGGAGGAATGAGGAGGGTGAGGAAGAGAATGAGGAGGGGTGAGGAGGAATGGGGAGGGGTGAGGAGGAATGAGGAGGGGTGAGGAGGAATGAGGAGGAGGGATGAGGAGGAATGAGGAGGAATGAGGAGGGGTGAGGAGGAATGAGAGAGGTGAGAGGAGGAATGAGGAGGGGTGAGGAGGCATGGGGAGGGGTGAGGAGGAATGAGGAGGGGTGAGGAGGAATGAGGAGGGGCGAGGAGGAATGAGGAGGAATGAGGAGAGGTGAGGAGGAATGAGGAGGAATGAGGAGAGGTGAGGAGGAATGAGGAGGAATGAGGAGGGGTGAGGAGGAATGGGGAGGGGTGAGGAGGAATGAGGAGGGGCGAGGAGGAATGAGGAGGAATGAGGAGAGGTGAGGAGGAATGAGGAGGAATGAGGAGGGGTGAGGGAGGAATGAGGAGGGGTGAGGAGGAATGGGAGGGGTGAGGAGGAATGGGGAGGGGTGAGGAGGAGGAATGAGGAGGGGTGAGGAGGAATGAGGAGGGCGAGGAGGAATGAGGAGGAATGAGGAGGGGTGAGGAGGAATGAGGAGGGGTGAGGAAAATGAGGAGGGGTGAGGAGGAATGAGGAGGAATGAGGAGGGGTGAGGAGGAATGAGGAGGGGTGAGGAAGAGAATGAGGAGGGGTGAGGAGGAATGAGGAGGAATGAGGAGGGGTGAGGAGGAATGAGGAGGGGTGAGGAAGAGAATGATGAGGGGTGAGTAGGAATGAGGAGGGGTGAGGAGGAATGAGGAGGGGCGAGGAGGAATGAGGAAGAATGAGGAAGAGGATGCTGGGACACATACTGTCACCAGATGCTGGATCTCTCCAAGAGAGAGATTTCCCAAATAAATATATATAAATATAAATAAATATTTCTCTGGTAACAATGACCTTTGATTGGTTCATAGAGGACGTGTCCAGTAACATTCATCCGTTCATCCACTGACTGAATGACTGGTTGGCTGAATGAGTGGTTGGCTTAATGTTTGACTGACTGGTTGGCTGACTCAGTGTTTGGGTGAATGAGTGACTGACTGTTTGGCTGGCTGAATGAGTAACTGACTGGTTGGCTGGCTGACTGGTTGGCTGACTGAGTGACTGAGTGGTTGGCTGACTGAGTGGTTGGCTGACTGTTTGGCTGGCTGAATGAGTAACTGACTGGTTGGCTGGCTGACTGGTTGGCTGACTGAGTGGTTGGCTGAATGAGTGGTTGGCTGACTGAGTGGTTGGCTGACTGAGTGACTGACTGGTTGGCTGACTGAGTGGTTGGCTGACTGAGTGGTTGGCTGACTGAGTGGTTGGCTGAATGAGTGACTGAGTGGTTGGCTGACTGAGTGGTTGGCTGAATGAGTGACTGACTGGTTGGATGAATGACTGACTGGTTGGATGAATGAGTTACTGACTGGTTGGATGAATGAGTGACTGACTGGTTGGCTGAATGAGTTACTGACTGGTTGGATGAATGAGTGACTGGTTGGATGAATGACTGACTGGTTGGATGAATGAGTTACTGACTGGTTGGATGAATGAGTGACTGACTGGTTGGCTGAATGACTGACTGACTGGTTGGTGAATGAGTGACTGAATGAAGTTACTGACTGGTTGGCTGAATGAGTGACTGACTGGTGGGCTGAATGGTGACTGACTGGTTGGCTGAATGAGTTACTGACTGGTTGGCTGAATGACTGGTGACTGGTTGGATGAATGGTGACTGACTGGTTGGATGAATGAGTGACTGACTGGTTGGCTGAATGACTAACCGACTGGTTGGCTGAATGAGTGACTGACTGGTGGTTGACTGACTGGTTGGCTGAATGAGTGGTTGACTGAGTGAGTTGGGTTGGCTGAATGACTGGAATGGCTGACTGACTGGTTGGATGAATGAGTGAGACTGACTGGTTGGCTGACTGAATGAATGAGTGACTGACTGGTTGGCTGAATGACTAACTGACTGGTTGGATGAATGGGTGACTGACTGGTTGGCTGAATGAGTTACTGACTGGTTGGCTGACTGAGTGGAATGAGCTGACTGACTGGTTGGAATGAGTGACTGACTGGTTGGATGAATGAGTGACTGACTGGTTGGATGAATGACTGACTGACTGGTTGGATGAATGAGTGACTGACTGGTTGGATGAATGACTGACTGACTGGTTGGATGAATGAGCTGACTGACTGGTTGGATGAATGAGTTACTGACTGGTTGGCCTGAATGGACTGACTGGTTGGATGAATGAGTTGACTGACTGGTTGGCTGAATGAGTGACTGACTGGTTGGATGAATGAGTGACTGACTGGTTGGATGAATGACTGGTGACTGGATGAATGAGTGACTGACTGGTTGGATGAATGAGTGACTGACTGGTTGGCTGAATGAGTTACTGACTGGAATGACTGACTGACTGGTTGGATGAATGAGTTACTGACTGGTTGGCTGGTGACTGATGAATGAGTTACTGACTGGTTGGCTGAACTGACTGGTTGGATGAATGAGTGACTGACTGAGTGACTGACTTGGATGAATGAGTTACTGATGAATGGAGTGAATGACTGGTTGATGAATGAATGAGTTGACTGACTGGTTGGATGAATGGTGACTGACTGGTTGGATGAATGACTGACTGGTTGGATGAATGAGTGACTGACTGGTTGATGAATGAGTGACTGACTGATTGATTGGCTGACTGACTGGTTGGATGAATGAGTGACTGACTGGTTGAGTTACTGACTGGTTGGATGAATGAGTTACTGACTGGTTGGATGAATGAGTGACTGACTGGTTGATGAATGAACTGGTTGGATGAATGACTGACTGGTTGGATGAATGAGTGACTGACTGGTTGGATGAATGAGTGACTGACTGGTTGGATGAATGAGTGACTGACTGGTTGGATGAATGACTGACTGACTGGTTGGATGAATGAATGAATGACTGATAATAAAGTGGATGTTCCATATCATTCCGCCCTGTCTGTCATTAAGGTGTGGTGAATAGCCGTGTGCCATTTTGTTGTATTCTCTTACGCACCTACAGTGCCTTGCGTTTAAAGTTTGCCACAAGCCACCTGGGAGACACACCAAACATGTGGAAGAAGGTGCTCTGGTCAGATGAAACCAAAATTGAACTTTTTTGGCAACAATGCAAAACGTTATGTTTGGCGTAAAAGCAACACAGCTCATCACCCTGAACACATCATCCCCACTGTCAAACATGGTGGTGGCAGCATCATGGTTTGGGCCTGCTTTTCTTCAGCAGGGACAGGGAAGATGGTTAAAATTGATGGGAAGATGGATGGAGTCAAATACAGGACCATTCTGGAAGAAAACCTGATGGAGTCTGCAAAAGACCTGAGACTGGGACGGAGATTTGTCTTCCAACAAGACAATCTACAATGGAATGGTTCAAAAATAAACATATCCAGGTGTTAGAATGGCCAAGTCAAAGTCCAGACCTGAATCCAATCGAGAATCTGTGGAAAGAACTGAAAACTTCTGTTCACAAATGCTCTCCATCCAACCTCACTGAGCTCGAGCTGTTTTGCAAGGAGGAATGGGAAAAAATTTCAGTCTCTCGATGTGCAAAACTGATAGAGACATACCCCAAGCGACTTACAGCTGTAATCGCAGCAAAAGGTGGCGCTACAAAGTATTAACTTTAATAATTTTGCACGCCCAATTTTTCAGTTTTTGATTGGTTAAAAAAGTTTGAAATATCCAATAAATGTCGTTCCACTTCATGATTGTGTCCCACTTGTTGTTGATTTTTCACAAAAAAATACAGTTTTATATCTTTATGTTTGAAGCCTGAAATGTGGCAAAAGGTCGCAAAGTTCAAGGGGGCCGAATACTTTCACAAGGCACTGTACTGTGTTAGGTAAGGTTAAAGTGAATACGACTGCAGTAAATCTGAAAAGGCATAGAAGGAGTTTGAAAAAACACTTAGTTTTCCATGTTGCCTGATTGATCATTTTTTATAAATGTTTATAGCTTTAACACAACACTATATTTTAGTAACCTTGATTTAACTAGGCAAGTCAGTTAAGAACAAATTCTTATTTAGAATGACGGCCTAGGAACAGTGGGTTAACTGGTCTAGGAACAGTGGGTTAACTGGTCTAGGAACAGTGGGTTAACTGGTCTAGGAACAGTGGGTTAACTGGTCTAGGAACAGTGGGTTAACTGGTCTAGGAACAGTGGGTTAACTGGTCTAGGAACAGTGGGTTAACTGGTCTAGGAACAGTGGGTTAACTGGTCTAGGAACAGTGGGTTAACTGGTCTAGGAACAGTGGGTTAACTGGTCTAGGAACAGTGGGTTAACTGCCAGTTCAGGGGCAGAACGACAGACGTGTACCTTGTCAGCTCAGTGATTCAATCTAGCACACACACACACACACACACACCATGTAGACACACACACACACACACACACACATACATCCACACACATCCACACAGTGTCTGCAGTAGTAGGTGCCAGGGTACAATGAGGGATTGGAAGTAGTTTTTATTCGTATTTTCTCCGTTTTTCTCAGTGGAAGAAACCTTGCTTATTGCCCCGGGCCAACTGGAATGTTCCAACAGTCTCTAAAAAACATCAGCTGAATCTTTATTGAACTCATATTTCCTCTCTACTTCAGTCGACAGGGGTGTTTCTCAATACGCAAACTACCGGAGCTCTGACGGGGTGTTTCTCAATACGCAGACTACCGTGCTCTGATGGGGTGTTTCTCAATACGCAGACTACCGTGCTCTGACGGGGTGTTTCTCAATATGCAGACTACCGGAGCTCTGACGGGGTGTTTCTCAATATGCAGACTACCGTGCTCTGACGGGGTGTTTCTCAATATGCAGACTACCGTGCTCTGACGGGGTGTTTCTCAATATGCAGACTACCGTGCTCTGACGGGGTGTTTCTCAATATGCAGACTACCGGAGCTCTGACGGGGTGTTTCTCAATATGCAGACTACCGGAGCTCTGACGGGGTGTTTCTCAATATGCAGACTACCGGACTCTGACAATATGCAGACTACCGGAGCTCTGACGGGGTGTTTCTCAATATGCAGACTATCGGACTCTGACGGGGTGTTTCTCAATACGCAGACTACCGGAGCTCTGACGGGGTGTTTCTCAATACGCAGACTAGCGTGCTCTGACGGGGTGTTTCTCAATATGCAGACTACCGGAGCTCTGACGGGGTGTTTCTCAATATGCAGACTACCGTGACTCTGACGGGGTGTTTCTCAATATGCAGACTACCGGAGCTCTGACGGGGTGTTTCTCAATATGCAGACTACCGTGCTCTGACGGGGTGTTTCTCAATACGCAGACTACCGGAGCTCTGACGGGGTGTTTCTCAATATGCAGACTACCGTGCTCTGACGGGGTGTTTCTCAATATGCAGACTACCGTGCTCTGACGGGGTGTTTCTCAATATGCAGACTACCGGAGCTCTGACGGGGTGTTTCTCAATAGTCCAAATCAAAGTAGGCACTTTTTAAAGATCCATACATCATTTCCATATTTGGAATTTGCATTTCAACATTTCAACCACGTAAAAAAAACGACAACGTTTAGAACGAAAGGTTGCTGGATCGAATCCCCGAGCTGACAATGTAAAAATCGGTCATTCTGACCCTGAACAAGGCAGTCAATCCACTGTTCCTAGGCCGTCATTGAAAATAAGAATTTGTTCTTAACGGCCTTGCCTAGGTTAAATAAAGGTAAAACATTTGAGCTGAAGCGAGAGAAAATATATTCTTCAGAATATATATTCAGAATGAATGTTGCCCATTCACATCTCATATTGTTTCCTGACTACAATATTGCATCTTGATACCTGATCATTTTGGTATGTTTACCTGCCTACAATAACCATTGTCGTGTGTGGACATCACATCGAAGCCCATACACACAATAGAAGCCCATACACACAATCGAAGCCCATAGACACAATCAAAGCCCATACACACAATCAAAGCCCATACACACAATCAAAACCCACACACACAATCAAAGCCCATACACACAATCAAAGCCCATACACACAATCAAAGCCCATACACACAATCAAAGCCCATACACACAATCAAAGCCCATACACACAATCAAAGCCCATACACACAATCAAAGCCCATACACACAATCAAAGCCCATACACACAATCAAAGCCCATACACACAATCAAAGCCCATACACACAATCAAAGCCCATACACACAATCAAAGCCCATACACACAATCAAAGCCCATACACACAATCAAAGCCCATACACACAATCAAAGCCCATACACACAATCAAAGCCCATACACACAATCAAAGCCCACACACACAATCAAAGCCCATACACACAAACAAAGCCCATACACACAATCAAAGCCCATACACACAATCAAAGCCCATACACACAATCAAAGCCCATACACACAATCAAAGCCCATACACACAATCAAAGCCCATACACACAACCGAAGCCCATACACACAATACCCCATAATGACAAAGAGAAAACAGGTTTTTAGAAATGTTAGCAAATGTATAAAAAATAAAAAAATAAAATCAGAAATACCTTCAGACCCTTTGCTATGAGACTTGAAATTTAGCTCAAGTGCATCCTGTTTCCATTGATCATCCTTGCGATGTTTGATTGGAGTCCACCTGTGGTAAATTCAATTGATTGGACATGATTTGGAAAGGTGCACACCTTTAAAGGTGACACAGTTGACAGTTTGGAACCACCAGGACTCTTCCTAGAGCTGGTCGCCTGTTCAAACTGAGCAATTGGGGGAGAAGGTCCTTTGTTAGGGAGGTGATAAAGAACCCGATGGTCACTCTGACAGAGCTCCAGAGTTCCTCTGTGAGAGAAACTCCCAGAAGGATAACCATCTCTACAGCACTCCACCAATCAGGCTTTTATGGTAGAGTGGCCAGACGGAAGCCACTCCTCAGTAAAAGGCACAAACAGCCTGCTTGGAGTTTGCCAAAAGGCACCTAAAGACTCTCAGACCATGAGAAACAAGATTCTGAATTGGCCTGAATGCCAACATCTGGAGGAAACCTGGCACCATGCTACGGTGAAGCATGGTGGTGGCAACATCATGCTGGGGGATGTTTTTAGCAGCATGGACTGGGAGACTAGTCAGGATTGAGGGAAAGATGAACAGAGAAAAGTAAAGAGAGATCCTTGATGAAAACCTGCTCCAGAGTGCTCAGGATCTCAGACTAGGGGCAAAGGTTCACCTTCCAACAGGACAATGATCTTAAGCACACAGCCAAGAGGAGGAGTGGCTTCGGCACAAGTCTCTGAATGTACTTGAGTGGCCCAGCCAGAGCCCGGACTTGAACCTGATCGGACATCTCTGGAGAGACCTGAAAATAGCTGTGCAGCGATGCTCCCACCCAACCTGACAGAGCTTGAGAGGATCTGCAGAGAAGAATGGGAGAAACTCCCCAAATACAGGTGTGCCAAGCTTGTAGCTGTGCCAAGCTTGTAGCGTCATACCCAAGAAGACCTGAGGCTGTAATCGGTACCAAAGGTGCTTCAACAAAGTACTGAGTAAAGGGTCTGAAAATGTATTAAAAAAACAGATTTTCCTTTGTCATTATGGGGTGAAGTGTTTAGATTGATGAGGGAAGAAATTAATTTAATATTCTACAAATAAACACTATTGTGTTTTTTTTTTATGTTTTAAGATTTTTAGAATTTTCTTCTCAATTCAGAACCTAAAAAAACATTTCTAAACATTAAACTCAGTCAGGGTTTCAACTTAGTTAGAATAGTAGAATACTGTATTTTCTAAATGTCGTTGTGCATCTGCAGTTTATTTTTTCTTTTGCTATGTCAGTCATTGACAGTCACTCAATTAGCCCACGTTGGCTAAAATGTTTTAGATTGGTAAATTAATCTAGCGGCCTGCTATCTACATTTAGTAATCAGGGTCAAATTACCAGCTGCCCCCCACCCCCTTACCGGCTGCCCCCCCCCACCCCCTACCACTTCTTTCAAGTGGTATAAACAGTAGACATTTAGTCTTCAAGTGGTATAAACAGTAGACATTTATTCTTCCTTCAAGTGGTATAAACAGTAGACATTTAGTCTTCAAGTGGTATAAACAGTAGACATTTAGTCTTCCTTCAAGTGGTATAAACAGTAGACATTTAGTCTTCAAGTGGTATAAACAGTAGACATTTAGTCTTCAAGTGGTATAAACAGTAGACATTTAGTCTTCCTTCAAGTGGTATAAACAGTAGACATTTAGTCTTCCTTCAAGTGGTATAAACAGTAGACATTTAGTCTTCAAGTGGTATAAACAGTAGACATTTAGTCTTCCTTCAAGTGGTATAAACAGTAGACATTTAGTCTTCAAGTGGTATAAACAGTAGACATTTGGTCTTCCTTCAAGTGGTATAAACAGTAGACATTTAGTCTTCCTTCAAGTGGTATAAACAGTGGACATTTAGTCTTCAAGTGGTATAAACTGTAGACATTTAGTCTTCAAGTGGTATAACTGTAGTCATTTAGTCTTCAAGTGGTATAAACTGTAGACATTTAGTCTTCCTTCAAGTGGTATAAACAGTGGACATTTAGTCTTCAAGTGGTATAAACAGTAGACATTTAGTCTTCAAGTGGTATAAACTGTAGACATTTAGTCTTCCTTCAAGTGGTATAAACAGTAGACATTTGGTCTTCCTTCAAGTGGTATAAACAGTAGACATTTAGTCTTCCTTCAAGTGGTATAAACAGTAGACATTTGGTCTTCCTTCAAGTGGTATAAACAGTAGACATTTGGTCTTCCTTCAAGTGGTATAAACAGTAGACATTTGGTCTTCCTTCAAGTGGTATAAACAGTAGACATTTGGTCTTCCTTCAAGTGGTATAAACAGTAGACATTTAGTCTTCAAGTGGTATAAACAGTAGACATTTGGTCTTCCTTCAAGTGGTATAAACAGTAGACATTTGGTCTTCCTTCAAGTGGTATAAACAGTAGACATTTAGTCTTCCTTCAAGTGGTATAAACAGTAGACATTTAGTCTTCCTTCAAGTGGTATAAACAGTAGTGGTATAAACAGTAGACATTTAGTCTTCCTTCAAGTGGTATAAACAGTAGACATTTGGTCTTCCTTCAAGTGGTATAAACTGTAGACATTGAGTCTTCCTTCAAGTGGTATAAACAGTAGACATTTAGTCTTCAAGTGGTATAAACAGTAGACATTTGGTCTTCCTTCAAGTGGTATAAACAGTAGACATTTAGTCTTCCTTCAAGTGGTATAAACAGTAGACATTTAGTCTTCAAGTGGTATAAACAGTAGACATTTGGTCTTCTTCAAGTGGTATAAACAGTAGACATTTAGTCTTCCTTCAAGTGGTATAAACAGTAGACATTTGGTCTTCCTTCAAGTGGTATAAACAGTAGACATTTAGTCTTCCTTCAGTGGTATAAACAGTAGACATTTAGTCTTCCTTCAAGTGGTATAAACAGTAGACATTTAGTCTTCCTTCAAGTGGTATAAACAGTAGACATTTGGTCTTCAAGTGGTATAAACAGTAGACATTTGGTCTTCCTTCAAGTGGTATAAACAGTAGACATTTAGTCTTCCTTCAATGGTATAAACAGTAGACATTTGGTCTTCCTTCAAGTGGTATAAACAGTAGACATTTGGTCTTCCTTCAAGTGGTATAAACAGTAGACATTTGGTCTTCAAGTGGTATAAACAGTAGACATTTAGTCTTCAAGTGGTATAAACAGTAGACATTTAGTCTTCAAGTGGTATAAACAGTAGACATTTAGTCTTCAAGTGGTATAAACAGTAGACATTTAGTCTTCCTTCAAGTGGTATAAACAGTAGACATTTAGTCTTCCTTCAAGTGGTATAAACAGTAGACATTTAGTCTTCAAGTGGTATAAACAGTAGACATTTAGTCTTCAAGTGGTATAAACAGTAGACATTTAGTCTTCCTTCAAGTGGTATAAACAGTAGACATTTAGTCTTCAAGTGGTATAAACAGTAGACATTTAGTCTTCCTTCAAGTGGTATAAACAGTAGACATTTGGTCTTCAAGTGGTATAAACAGTAGACATTTAGTCTTCCTTCAAGTGGTATAAACAGTAGACATTTATTCTTCAAGTGGTATAAACAGTAGACATTTAGTCTTCAAGTGGTATAAACAGTAGACATTTAGTCTTCCTTCATTGGTATAAACAGTAGACATTTAGTCTTCCTTCAAGTGGTATAAACAGTAGACATTTAGTCTTCCTTCAAGTGGTATAAACAGTAGACATTTAGTCTTCCTTCAAGTGGTATAAACAGTAGACATTTAGTCTTCCTTCAAGTGGTATAAACAGTAGACATTTGGTCCTCCTTCAAGTGGTATAAACAGTAGACATTTGGTCTTCCTCAAGTGGTATAAACAGTAGACATTTAGTCTTCCTTCAAGTGGTATAAACAGTAGACATTTAGTCTTCCTTCAAGTGGTATAAACAGTAGACATTTAGTCTTCCTTCAAGTGGTATAAACAGTAGACATTTAGTCTTCCTTCAAGTGGTATAAACAGTAGACATTTAGTCTTCCTTCAAGTGGTATAAACAGTAGACATTTGGTCTTCCTTCAAGTGGTATAAACAGTAGACATTTAGTCTTCCTTCAAGTGGTATAAACAGTAGACATTTAGTCTTCCTTCAAGTGGTATAAACAGTAGACATTTGGTCTTCCTTCAAGTGGTATAAACAGTAGACATTTAGTCTTCAAGTGGTATAAACAGTAGACATTTAGTCTTCCTTCAAGTGGTATAAACAGTAGACATTTAGTCTTCAAGTGGTATAAACAGTAGACATTTAGTCTTCCTTCAAGTGGTATAAACAGTAGACATTTAGTCTTCAAGTGGTATAAACAGTAGACATTTGGTCTTCCTTCAAGTGGTATAAACAGTAGACATTTAGTCTTCCTTCAAGTGGTATAAACAGTAGACATTTAGTCTTCCTTCAAGTGGTATAAACAGTAGACATTTAGTCTTCAAGTGGTATAAACAGTAGACATTTGGTCTTCCTTCAAGTGGTATAAACAGTAGACATTTAGTCTTCCTTCAAGTGGTATAAACAGTAGACATTTAGTCTTCCTTCAAGTGGTATAAACAGTAGACATTTGGTCTTCCTTCAAGTGGTATAAACAGTAGACATTTAGTCTTCCTTCAAGTGGTATAAACAGTAGACATTTGGTCTTCCTTCAAGTGGTATAAACAGTAGACATTTGGTCTTCCTTCAAGTGGTATAAACAGTAGACATTTAGTCTTCCTTCAAGTGGTATAAACAGTAGACATTTGGTCTTCCTTCAAGTGGTATAAACAGTAGACATTTAGTCTTCAAGTGGTATAAACAGTAGACATTTGGTCTTCCTTCAAGTGGTATAAACAGTAGACATTTGGTCTTCCTTCAAGTGGTATAAACAGTAGACATTTAGTCTTCCTTCAAGTGGTATAAACAGTAGACATTTAGTCTTCCTTCAAGTGGTATAAACAGTAGACATTTGGTCTTCCTTCAAGTGGTATAAACAGTAGACATTTGGTCTTCCTTCAAGTGGTATAAACAGTAGACATTTGGTCTTCCTTCAAGTGGTATAAACAGTAGACATTTAGTCTTCAAGTGGTATAAACAGTAGACATTTGGTCTTCCTTCAAGTGGTATAAACAGTAGACATTTGGTCTTCCTTCAAGTGGTATAAACAGTGGACATTTAGTTTTTCCTCAGTTGATGTATAACTCTAAAACCTAATTAAAAGAAACATATTTTAACCAAAATTCACATCTTAATCTATCAGGGAGATGGAGCTGACAGTTAATGGTTGTGACCACGGTGATTCCAATATATTTTGTTTAAATCTATCAACAGTAGAGAACATTCCAGACCATGAGGGGTCTTATTGCTCTAGATGTAATGAGGACATGAATAAGGGGTCCTTATGGTATAGGTGACCCTGTACATTCCTGATTCATTTCGGATTTTAGACAAATCTGACTGTTCACCAAATGTCCAGAAATATCTTTTAGGAATCAAAGTTTTGAGAGAAATATTCTTTAAAAATAACATTTGGAAGATATATCCTTTTACATAAAATCATTTTCCAGTTCATATCCATTATTGTTTCTTTCATTTCAAACACTTTTCTTTTTTTCTGAAAAAGTTTGTTCCGAACAAGGGCATTTCTGGGCATAGAGCCGAACATTTTTCCCCCTTATAAAATTCCCACAAATACATTTTTTTTTAAAAAGCTCAAATAACGCAACAACAACAAACATAAGTTTCCCTGACGGACTTTCCCGAGAAATCACCGATTCACTGTAAAAGCAAAGACCTCCAAGTGTATCTAGAACATAAAGCTGTGTGCATCTGAATAAGAAGCCTGCAGACCAATATCAGAAGCCAGTCTAAAGCTTAAGTTATACCCCAACCCAAGAACTACAATTAGCTAAGGCAAAATACCCATCCTGCATTGCTGAGTAGCAAAGAAATGTGCAGCCACACAAGTTGTAACTCGATGCAAACGACACAGGTTGGGCATCTTGCGTTAAGTACTGCAACAGGGTATACATTTGGTTTACATACAAGGA
>NC_068449.1:25000-100000 GCF_023373465.1 Oncorhynchus keta
ACTCTACAGGTGATTTAGAGTTGTGTTCTAAATGACACCCTATAATAAAGACTCTACAGGTGATTTAGAGTTGTGTTCTAAATGACACCCTATAATAAAGACTCTACAGGTGATTTAGAGTTGTGTTCTAAATGACACCCTATAATAAAGACTCTACAGGTGATTTAGAGTTGTGTTCTAAATGACACCCTATAATAAAGACTCTACAGGTGATTTAGAGTTGTGTTCTAAATGACACCCTATAATAAAGACTCTACAGGTGATTTAGAGTTGTGTTCTAAATGACACCCTATAATAAAGACTCTACAGGTGATTTAGAGTTGTGTTCTAAATGACACCCTATAATAAAGACTCTACAGGTGATTTAGAGTTGTGTTCTAAATGACACCCTATAATAAAGACTCTACAGGTGATTTAGAGTTGTGTTCTAAATGACACCCTATAATAAAGACTCTACAGGTGATTTAGAGTTGTGTTCTAAATGACACCCTATAATAAAGACTCTACAGGTGATTTAGAGTTGTGTTCTAAATGACACCCTATAATAAAGACTCTACAGGTGATTTAGAGTTGTGTTCTAAATGACACCCTATAATAAAGACTCTACAGGTGATTTAGAGTTGTGTTCTAAATGACACCCTATAATAAAGACTCTACAGGTGATTTAGAGTTGTGTTCTAAATGACACCCTATAATAAAGACTCTACAGGTGATTTAGAGTTGTGTTCTAAATGACACCCTATAATAAAGACTCTACAGGTGATTTAGAGTTGTGTTCTAAATGACACCCTATAATAAAGACTCTACAGGTGATTTAGAGTTGTGTTCTAAATGACACCCTATAATAAAGACTCTACAGGTGATTTAGAGTTGTGTTCTAAATGACACCCTATAATAAAGACTCTACAGGTGATTTAGAGTTGTGTTCTAAATGACACCCTATAATAAAGACTCTACAGGTGATTTAGAGTTGTGTTCTAAATGACACCCTATAATAAAGACTCTACAGGTGATTTAGAGTTGTGTTCTAAATGACACCCTATAATAAAGACTCTACAGGTGATTTAGAGTTGTGTTCTAAATGACACCCTATAATAAAGACTCTACAGGTGATTTAGAGTTGTGTTCTAAATGACACCCTATAATAAAGACTCTACAGGTGATTTAGAGTTGTGTTCTAAATGACACCCTATAATAAAGACTCTACAGGTGATTTAGAGTTGTGTTCTAAATGACACCCTATAATAAAGACTCTACAGGTGATTTAGAGTTGTGTTCTAAATGACACCCTATAATAAAGACACTACAGGTGATTTAGAGTTGTGTTCTAAATGACACCCTATAATAAAGACTCTACAGGTGATTTAAGTTCTAAATGACACCCTAAAGACTCTACAGGTGATTTAGAGTTGTGTTCTAAATGACACCCTATAATAAAGACTCTACAGGTGATTTAGAGTTGTGTTCTAAATGACACCCTATAATAAAGACTCTACAGGTGATTTAGAGTAGTGTTCTAAATGACACCCTATAATAAAGACTCTACAGGTGATGTAGAGTTGTGTTCTAAATGACACCCTATAATAAAGACTCTTCAAATGATTTAGAGTTCTGTTCTAAATGACACCCTATAATAAAGACTCTACAGGTGATTTAGAGTTGTGTTCTATATGACGCCCTATAATAAAGACTCTACAGGTGATTTAGAGTTGTGTTCTAAATGACACCCTATAATAAAGACTCTACAGGTGATTTAGAGTTGTGTTCTAAATGACACCCTATAATAAAGACTCTACAGGTGATTTAGAGTTGAGTTCTAAATGACACCCTATAATAAAGACTCTACAGGTGATTTAGAGTTGTGTTCTAAATGACACCCTATAATAAAGACTCTACAGGTGATTTAGAGTTGTGTTCTAAATGACACCCTATAATAAAGACTCTACAGGTGATTTAGAGTTGTGTTCTAAATGACACCCTATAATAAAGACTCTACAGGTGATTTAGAGTTGTGTTCTAAATGACACCCTATAATAAAGACTCTACAGGTGATTTAGAGTTGTGTTCTAAATGACACCCTATAATAAAGACTCTACAGGTGATTTAGAGTTGTGTTCTAAATGACACCCTATAATAAAGACTCTACAGGTGATTTAGAGTTGTGTTCTAAATGACACCCTATAATAAAGACTCTACAGGTGATTTAGAGTTGTGTTCTAAATGACACCCTATAATAAAGACTCTACAGGTGATTTAGAGTTGTGTTCTAAATGACACCCTATAATAAAGACTCTACAGGTGATTTAGAGTTGTGTTCTAAATGACACCCTATAATAAAGACTCTACAGGTGATTTAGAGTTGTGTTCTAAATGACACCCTATAATAAAGACTCTACAGGTGATTTAGAGTTGTGTTCTAAATGACACCCTATAATAAAGACTCTACAGGTGATTTAGAGTTGTGTTCTAAATGACACCCTATAATAAAGACTCTACAGGTGATTTAGAGTTGTGTTCTAAATGACACCCTATAATAAAGACTCTACAGGTGATTTAGAGTTGTGTTCTAAATGACACCCTATAATAAAGACACTACAGGTGATTTAGAGTTGTGTTCTAAATGACACCCTATAATAAAGACTCTACAGGTGATTTAGAGTTGTGTTCTAAATGACACCCTATAATAAAGACTCTACAGGTGATTTAGAGTTGTGTTCTAAATGACACCCTATAATAAAGACTCTACAGGTGATTTAGAGTTGTGTTCTAAATGACACCCTATAATAAAGACTCTACAGGTGATTTAGAGTTGTGTTCTAAATGACACCCTATAATAAAGACTCTACAGGTGATTTAGAGTTGTGTTCTAAATGACACCCTATAATAAAGACTCTACAGGTGATTTAGAGTTGTGTTCTAAATGACACCCTATAATAAAGACTCTACAGGTGATTTAGAGTTGTGTTCTAAATGACACCCTATAATAAAGACTCTACAGGTGATTTAGAGTTGTGTTCTAAATGACACCCTATAATAAAGACACTACAGGTGATTTAGAGTTGTGTTCTAAATGACACCCTATAATAAAGACTCTACAGGTGATTTAGAGTTGTGTTCTAAATGACACCCTATAATAAAGACTCTACAGGTGATTTAGAGTTGTGTTCTAAATGACACCCTATAATAAAGACTCTACAGGTGATTTAGAGTTGTGTTCTAAATGACACCCTATAATAAAGACTCTACAGGTGATTTAGAGTTGTGTTCTAAATGACACCCTATAATAAAGACTCTACAGGTGATTTAGAGTTGTGTTCTAAATGACACCCTATAATAAAGACTCTACAGGTGATTTAGAGTTGTGTTCTAAATGACACCCTATAATAAAGACTCTACAGGTGATTTAGAGTTGTGTTCTAAATGACACCCTATAATAAAGACTCTACAGGTGATTTAGAGTTGTGTTCTAAATGACACCCTATAATAAAGACTCTACAGGTGATTTAGAGTTGTGTTCTAAATGACACCCTATAATAAAGACTCTACAGGTGATTTAGAGTTGTGTTCTAAATGACACCCTATAATAAAGACTCTACAGGTGATTTAGAGTTGTGTTCTAAATGACACCCTATAATAAAGACTCTACAGGTGATTTAGAGTTGTGTTCTAAATGACACCCTATAATAAAGACTCTACAGGTGATTTAGAGTTGTGTTCTAAATGACACCCTATAATAAAGACTCTACAGGTGATTTAGAGTTGTGTTCTAAATGACACCCTATAATAAAGACTCTACAGGTGATTTAGAGTTGTGTTCTAAATGACACCCTATAATAAAGACTCTACAGGTGATTTAGAGTTGTGTTCTAAATGACACCCTATAATAAAGACTCTACAGGTGATTTAGAGTTGTGTTCTAAATGACACCCTATAATAAAGACTCTACAGGTGATTTAGAGTTGTGTTCTAAATGACACCCTATAATAAAGACTCTACAGGTGATTTAGAGTTGTGTTCTAAATGACACCCTATAATAAAGACTCTACAGGTGATTTAGAGTTGTGTTCTAAATGACACCCTATAATAAAGACTCTACAGGTGATTTAGAGTTGTGTTCTAAATGACACCCTATAATAAAGACTCTACAGGTGATTTAGAGTTGTGTTCTAAATGACACCCTATAATAAAGACTCTACAGGTGATTTAGAGTTGTGTTCTAAATGACACCCTATAATAAAGACTCTACAGGTGATTTAGAGTTGTGTTCTAAATGACACCCTATAATAAAGACTCTACAGGTGATTTAGAGTTGTGTTCTAAATGACACCCTATAATAAAGACTCTACAGGTGATTTAGAGTTGTGTTCTAAATGACACCCTATAATAAAGACTCTACAGGTGATTTAGAGTTGTGTTCTAAATGACACCCTATAATAAAGACTCTACAGGTGATTTAGAGTTGTGTTCTAAATGACACCCTATAATAAAGACTCTACAGGTGATTTAGAGTTGTGTTCTAAATGACACCCTATAATAAAGACTCTACAGGTGATTTAGAGTTGTGTTCTAAATGACACCCTATAATAAAGACTCTACAGGTGATTTAGAGTTGTGTTCTAAATGACACCCTATAATAAAGAATAAAGAGTTGTGTTCTAAATGACACCCTAAAGACTCTACAGGTGATTTAGAGTTGTGTTCTAAATGACACCCTATAATAAAGACTCTACAGGTGATTTAGAGTTGTGTTCTAAATGACACCCTATAATAAAGACTCTACAGGTGATTTAGAGTTGTGTTCTAAATGACACCCTATAATAAAGACTCTACAGGTGATTTAGAGTTGTGTTCTAAATGACACCCTATAATAAAGACTCTACAGGTGATTTAGAGTTGTGTTCTAAATGACACCCTATAATAAAGACTCTACAGGTGATTTAGAGTTGTGTTCTAAATGACACCCTATAATAAAGACTCTACAGGTGATTTAGAGTTGTGTTCTAAATGACACCCTATAATAAAGACTCTACAGGTGATTTAGAGTTGTGTTCTAAATGACACCCTATAATAAAGACTCTACAGGTGATTTAGAGTTGTGTTCTAAATGACACCCTATAATAAAGACTCTACAGGTGATTTAGAGTTGTGTTCTAAATGACACCCTATAATAAAGACTCTACAGGTGATTTAGAGTTGTGTTCTAAATGACACCCTATAATAAAGACTCTACAGGTGATTTAGAGTTGTGTTCTAAATGACACCCTATAATAAAGACTCTACAGGTGATTTAGAGTTGTGTTCTAAATGACACCCTATAATAAAGACTCTACAGGTGATTTAGAGTTGTGTTCTAAATGACACCCTATAATAAAGACTCTACAGGTGATTTAGAGTTGTGTTCTAAATGACACCCTATAATAAAGACTCTACAGGTGATTTAGAGTTGTGTTCTAAATGACACCCTATAATAAAGACTCTACAGGTGATTTAGAGTTGTGTTCTAAATGACACCCTATAATAAAGACTCTACAGGTGATTTAGAGTTGTGTTCTAAATGACACCCTATAATAAAGACTCTACAGGTGATTTAGAGTTGTGTTCTAAATGACACCCTATAATAAAGACTCTACAGGTGATTTAGAGTTGTGTTCTAAATGACACCCTATAATAAAGACTCTACAGGTGATTTAGAGTTGTGTTCTAAATGACACCCTATAATAAAGACTCTACAGGTGATTTAGAGTTGTGTTCTAAATGACACCCTATAATAAAGACTCTACAGGTGATTTAGAGTTGTGTTCTAAATGACACCCTATAATAAAGACTCTACAGGTGATTTAGAGTTGTGTTCTAAATGACACCCTATAATAAAGACTCTACAGGTGATTTAGAGTTGTGTTCTAAATGACACCCTATAATAAAGACTCTACAGGTGATTTAGAGTTGTGTTCTAAATGACACCCTATAATAAAGACTCTACAGGTGATTTAGAGTTGTGTTCTAAATGACACCCTATAATAAAGACTCTACAGGTGATTTAGAGTTGTGTTCTAAATGACACCCTATAATAAAGACTCTACAGGTGATTTAGAGTTGTGTTCTAAATGACACCCTATAATAAAGACTCTACAGGTGATTTAGAGTTGTGTTCTAAATGACACCCTATAATAAAGACTCTACAGGTGATTTAGAGTTGTGTTCTAAATGACACCCTATAATAAAGACTCTACAGGTGATTTAGAGTTGTGTTCTAAATGACACCCTATAATAAAGACTCTACAGGTGATTTAGAGTTGTGTTCTAAATGACACCCTATAATAAAGACTCTACAGGTGATTTAGAGTTGTGTTCTAAATGACACCCTATAATAAAGACTCTACAGGTGATTTAGAGTTGTGTTCTAAATGACACCCTATAATAAAGACTCTACAGGTGATTTAGAGTTGTGTTCTAAATGACACCCTATAATAAAGACTCTACAGGTGATTTAGAGTTGTGTTCTAAATGACACCCTATAATAAAGACTCTACAGGTGATTTAGAGTTGTGTTCTAAATGACACCCTATAATAAAGACTCTACAGGTGATTTAGAGTTGTGTTCTAAATGACACCCTATAATAAAGACTCTACAGGTGATTTAGAGTTGTGTTCTAAATGACACCCTATAATAAAGACTCTACAGGTGATTTAGAGTTGTGTTCTAAATGACACCCTATAATAAAGACTCTACAGGTGATTTAGAGTTGTGTTCTAAATGACACCCTATAATAAAGACTCTACAGGTGATTTAGAGTTGTGTTCTAAATGACACCCTATAATAAAGACTCTACAGGTGATTTAGAGTTGTGTTCTAAATGACACCCTATAATAAAGACTCTACAGGTGATTTAGAGTTGTGTT
This sequence comes from Oncorhynchus keta, assembly GCF_023373465.1. Taxonomy (NCBI): domain Eukaryota; kingdom Metazoa; phylum Chordata; class Actinopteri; order Salmoniformes; family Salmonidae; genus Oncorhynchus; species Oncorhynchus keta. Next base: position 31,901 of record NC_068449.1, read on the forward strand.
CTAAATGACACCCTATAATAAAGACTCTACAGGTGATTTAGAGTTGTGTTCTAAATGACACCCTATAATAAAGACTCTACAGGTGATTTAGAGTTGTGTTCTAAATGACACCCTATAATAAAGACTCTACAGGTGATTTAGAGTTGTGTTCTAAATGACACCCTATAATAAAGACTCTACAGGTGATTTAGAGTTGTGTTCTAAATGACACCCTATAATAAAGACTCTACAGGTGATTTAGAGTTGTGTTCTAAATGACACCCTATAATAAAGACTCTACAGGTGATTTAGAGTTGTGTTCTAAATGACACCCTATAATAAAGACTCTACAGGTGATTTAGAGTTGTGTTCTAAATGACACCCTATAATAAAGACTCTACAGGTGATTTAGAGTTGTGTTCTAAATGACACCCTATAATAAAGACTCTACAGGTGATTTAGAGTTGTGTTCTAAATGACACCCTATAATAAAGACTCTACAGGTGATTTAGAGTTGTGTTCTAAATGACACCCTATAATAAAGACTCTACAGGTGATTTAGAGTTGTGTTCTAAATGACACCCTATAATAAAGACTCTACAGGTGATTTAGAGTTGTGTTCTAAATGACACCCTATAATAAAGACTCTACAGGTGATTTAGAGTTGTGTTCTAAATGACACCCTATAATAAAGACTCTACAGGTGATTTAGAGTTGTGTTCTAAATGACACCCTATAATAAAGACTCTACAGGTGATTTAGAGTTGTGTTCTAAATGACACCCTATAATAAAGACTCTACAGGTGATTTAGAGTTGTGTTCTAAATGACACCCTATAATAAAGACTCTACAGGTGATTTAGAGTTGTGTTCTAAATGACACCCTATAATAAAGACTCTACAGGTGATTTAGAGTTGTGTTCTAAATGACACCCTATAATAAAGACTCTACAGGTGATTTAGAGTTGTGTTCTAAATGACACCCTATAATAAAGACTCTACAGGTGATTTAGAGTTGTGTTCTAAATGACACCCTATAATAAAGACTCTACAGGTGATTTAGAGTTGTGTTCTAAATGACACCCTATAATAAAGACTCTACAGGTGATTTAGAGTTGTGTTCTAAATGACACCCTATAATAAAGACTCTACAGGTGATTTAGAGTTGTGTTCTAAATTACACCCTATAATAAAGACTCTACAGGTGATTTAGAGTTGTGTTCTAAATGACACCCTATAATAAAGACTCTACAGGTGATTTAGAGTTGTGTTCTAAATGACACCCTATAATAAAGACTCTACAGGTGATTTAGAGTTGTGTTCTAAATGACACCCTATAATAAAGACTCTACAGGTGATTTAGAGTTGTGTTCTAAATGACACCCTATAATAAAGACTCTACAGGTGATTTAGAGTTGTGTTCTAAATGACACCCTATAATAAAGACTCTACAGGTGATTTAGAGTTGTGTTCTAAATGACACCCTATAATAAAGACTCTACAGGTGATTTAGAGTTGTGTTCTAAATGACACCCTATAATAAAGACTCTACAGGTGATTTAGAGTTGTGTTCTAAATGACACCCTATAATAAAGACTCTACAGGTGATTTAGAGTTGTGTTCTAAATGACACCCTATAATAAAGACTCTACAGGTGATTTAGAGTTGTGTTCTAAATGACACCCTATAATAAAGACTCTACAGGTGATTTAGAGTTGTGTTCTAAATGACACCCTATAATAAAGACTCTACAGGTGATTTAGAGTTGTGTTCTAAATGACACCCTATAATAAAGACTCTACAGGTGATTTAGAGTTGTGTTCTAAATGACACCCTATAATAAAGACTCTACAGGTGATTTAGAGTTGTGTTCTAAATGACACCCTATAATAAAGACTCTACAGGTGATTTAGAGTTGTGTTCTAAATGACACCCTATAATAAAGACTCTACAGGTGATTTAGAGTTGTAAAGACTCTCTAAATGACACCCTATAATAAAGACTCTACAGGTGATTTAGAGTTGTGTTCTAAATGACACCCTATAATAAAGACTCTACAGGTGATTTAGAGTTGTGTTCTAAATGACACCCTATAATAAAGACTCTACAGGTGATTTAGAGTTGTGTTCTAAATGACACCCTATAATAAAGACTCTACAGGTGATTTAGAGTTGTGTTCTAAATGACACCCTATAATAAAGACTCTACAGGTGATTTAGAGTTGTGTTCTAAATGACACCCTATAATAAAGACTCTACAGGTGATTTAGAGTTGTGTTCTAAATGACACCCTATAATAAAGACTCTACAGGTGATTTAGAGTTGTGTTCTAAATGACACCCTATAATAAAGACTCTACAGGTGATTTAGAGTTGTGTTCTAAATGACACCCTATAATAAAGACTCTACAGGTGATTTAGAGTTGTGTTCTAAATGACACCCTATAATAAAGACTCTACAGGTGATTTAGAGTTGTGTTCTAAATGACACCCTATAATAAAGACTCTACAGGTGATTTAGAGTTGTGTTCTAAATGACACCCTATAATAAAGACTCTACAGGTGATTTAGAGTTGTGTTCTAAATGACACCCTATAATAAAGACTCTACAAATGGCACCCTATAATAAAGACTCTACAGGTGATTTAGAGTTGTGTTCTAAATGACACCCTATAATAAAGACTCTACAGGTGATTTAGAGTTGTGTTCTAAATGACACCCTATAATAAAGACTCTACAGGTGATTTAGAGTTGTGTTCTAAATGACACCCTATAATAAAGACTCTACAGGTGATTTAGAGTTGTGTTCTAAATGACACCCTATAATAAAGACTCTACAGGTGATTTAGAGTTGTGTTCTAAATGACACCCTATAATAAAGACTCTACAGGTGATTTAGAGTTGTGTTCTAAATGACACCCTATAATAAAGACTCTACAGGTGATTTAGAGTTGTGTTCTAAATGACACCTACAGGTGATTTAATAAAGACTCTAAAGACAGGTGATTTAGAGTTGTGTTCTAAATGACACCCTATAATAAAGACTCTACAGGTGATTTAGAGTTGTGTTCTAAATGACACCCTATAATAAAGACTCTACAGGTGATTTAGAGTTGTGTTCTAAATGACACCCTATAATAAAGACTCTACAGGTGATTTAGAGTTGTGTTCTAAATGACACCCTATAATAAAGACTCTACAGGTGATTTAGAGTTGTGTTCTAAATGACACCCTATAATAAAGACTCTACAGGTGATTTAGAGTTGTGTTCTAAATGACACCCTATAATAAAGACTCTACAGGTGATTTAGAGTTGTGTTCTAAATGACACCCTATAATAAAGACTCTACAGGTGATTTAGAGTTGTGTTCTAAATGACACCCTATAATAAAGACTCTACAGGTGATTTAGAGTTGTGTTCTAAATGACACCCTATAATAAAGACTCTACAGGTGATTTAGAGTTGTGTTCTAAATGACACCCTATAATAAAGACTCTACAGGTGATTTAGAGTTGTGTTCTAAATGACACCCTATAATAAAGACTCTACAGGTGATTTAGAGTTGTGTTCTAAATGACACCCTATAATAAAGACTCTACAGGTGATTTAGAGTTGTGTTCTAAATGACACCCTATAATAAAGACTCTACAGGTGATTTAGAGTTGTGTTCTAAATGACACCCTATAATAAAGACTCTACAGGTGATTTAGAGTTGTGTTCTAAATGACACCCTATAATAAAGACTCTACAGGTGATTTAGAGTTGTGTTCTAAATGACACCCTATAATAAAGACTCTACAGGTGATTTAGAGTTGTGTTCTAAATGACACCCTATAATAAAGACTCTACAGGTGATTTAGAGTTGTGTTCTAAATGACACCCTATAATAAAGACTCTACAGGTGATTTAGAGTTGTGTTCTAAATGACACCCTATAATAAAGACTCTACAGGTGATTTAGAGTTGTGTTCTAAATGACACCCTATAATAAAGACTCTACAGGTGATTTAGAGTTGTGTTCTAAATGACACCCTATAATAAAGACTCTACAGGTGATTTAGAGTTGTGTTCTAAATGACACCCTATAATAAAGACTCTACAGGTGATTTAGAGTTGTGTTCTAAATGACACCCTATAATAAAGACTCTACAGGTGATTTAGAGTTGTGTTCTAAATGACACCCTATAATAAAGACTCTACAGGTGATTTAGAGTTGTGTTCTAAATGACACCCTATAATAAAGACTCTACAGGTGATTTAGAGTTGTGTTCTAAATGACACCCTATAATAAAGACTCTACAGGTGATTTAGAGTTGTGTTCTAAATGACACCCTATAATAAAGACTCTACAGGTGATTTAGAGTTGTGTTCTAAATGACACCCTATAATAAAGACTCTACAGGTGATTTAGAGTTGTGTTCTAAATGACACCCTATAATAAAGACTCTACAGGTGATTTAGAGTTGTGTTCTAAATGACACCCTATAATAAAGACTCTACAGGTGATTTAGAGTTGTGTTCTAAATGACACCCTATAATAAAGACTCTACAGGTGATTTAGAGTTGTGTTCTAAATGACACCCTATAATAAAGACTCTACAGGTGATTTAGAGTTGTGTTCTAAATGACACCCTATAATAAAGACTCTACAGGTGATTTAGAGTTCTAAATGACACCCTATAATAAAGACTCTCTGAAATGACACCCTATAATAAAGACTCTACAGGTGATTTAGAGTTGTGTTCTAAATGACACCCTATAATAAAGACTCTACAGGTGATTTAGAGTTGTGTTCTAAATGACACCCTATAATAAAGACTCTACAGGTGATTTAGAGTTGTGTTCTAAATGACACCCTATAATAAAGACTCTACAGGTGATTTAGAGTTGTGTTCTAAATGACACCCTATAATAAAGACTCTACAGGTGATTTAGAGTTGTGTTCTAAATGACACCCTATAATAAAGACTCTACAGGTGATTTAGAGTTGTGTTCTAAATGACACCCTATAATAAAGACTCTACAGGTGATTTAGAGTTGTGTTCTAAATGACACCCTATAATAAAGACTCTACAGGTGATTTAGAGTTGTGTTCTAAATGACACCCTATAATAAAGACTCTACAGGTGATTTAGAGTTGTGTTCTAAATGACACCCTATAATAAAGACTCTACAGGTGATTTAGAGTTGTGTTCTAAATGACACCCTATAATAAAGACTCTACAGGTGATTTAGAGTTGTGTTCTAAATGACACCCTATAATAAAGACTCTACAGGTGATTTAGAGTTGTGTTCTAAATGACACCCTATAATAAAGACTCTACAGGTGATTTAGAGTTGTGTTCTAAATGACACCCTATAATAAAGACTCTACAGGTGATTTAGAGTTGTGTTCTAAATGACACCCTATAATAAAGACTCTACAGGTGATTTAGAGTTGTGTTCTAAATGACACCCTATAATAAAGACTCTACAGGTGATTTAGAGTTGTGTTCTAAATGACACCCTATAATAAAGACTCTACAGGTGATTTAGAGTTGTGTTCTAAATGACACCCTATAATAAAGACTCTACAGGTGATTTAGAGTTGTGTTCTAAATGACACCCTATAATAAAGACTCTACAGGTGATTTAGAGTTGTGTTCTAAATGACACCCTATAATAAAGACTCTACAGGTGATTTAGAGTTGTGTTCTAAATGACACCCTATAATAAAGACTCTACAGGTGATTTAGAGTTGTGTTCTAAATGACACCCTATAATAAAGACTCTACAGGTGATTTAGAGTTGTGTTCTAAATGACACCCTATAATAAAGACTCTACAGGTGATTTAGAGTTGTGTTCTAAATGACACCCTATAATAAAGACTCTACAGGTGATTTAGAGTTGTGTTCTAAATGACACCCTATAATAAAGACTCTACAGGTGATTTAGAGTTGTGTTCTAAATGACACCCTATAATAAAGACTCTACAGGTGATTTAGAGTTGTGTTCTAAATGACACCCTATAATAAAGACTCTACAGGTGATTTAGAGTTGTGTTCTAAATGACACCCTATAATAAAGACTCTACAGGTGATTTAGAGTTGTGTTCTAAATGACACCCTATAATAAAGACTCTACAGGTGATTTATTTAGAGTTCTGTTCTAAATGACACCCTATAATAAAGACTCTATAGGTGATTTAGAGTTGTGTTCTAAATGACACCCTATAATAAAGACTCTACAGGTGATTTAGAGTTGTGTTCTAAATGACACCCTATAATAAAGACTCTACAGGTGATTTAGAGTTGTGTTCTAAATGACACCCTATAATAAAGACTCTACAGGTGATTTAGAGTTGTGTTCTAAATGACACCCTATAATAAAGACTCTACAGGTGATTTAGAGTTGTGTTCTAAATGACACCCTATAATAAAGACTCTACAGGTGATTTAGAGTTGTGTTCTAAATGACACCCTATAATAAAGACTCTACAGGTGATTTGTTTTAGAGTTGTGTTCTAAATGACACCCTATAATAAAGACTCTACAGGTGATTTAGAGTTGTGTTCTAAATGACACCCTATAATAAAGACTCTACAGGTGATTTAGAGTTGTGTTCTAAATGACACCCTATAATAAAGACTCTACAGGTGATTTAGAGTTGTGTTCTAAATGACACCCTATAATAAAGACTCTACAGGTGATTTAGAGTTGTGTTCTAAATGACACCCTATAATAAAGACTCTACAGGTGATTTAGAGTTGTGTTCTAAATGACACCCTATAATAAAGACTCTACAGGTGATTTAGAGTTGTGTTCTAAATGACACCCTATAATAAAGACTCTACAGGTGATTTAGAGTTGTGTTCTAAATGACACCCTATAATAAAGACTCTACAGGTGATTTAGAGTTGTGTTCTAAATGACACCCTATAATAAAGACTCTACAGGTGATTTAGAGTTGTGTTCTAAATGACACCCTATAATAAAGACTCTACAGGTGATTTAGAGTTGTGTTCTAAATGACACCCTATAATAAAGACTCTACAGGTGATTTAGAGTTGTGTTCTAAATGACACCCTATAATAAAGACTCTACAGGTGATTTAGAGTTGTGTTCTAAATGACACCCTATAATAAAGACTCTACAGGTGATTTAGAGTTGTGTTCTAAATGACACCCTATAATAAAGACTCTACAGGTGATTTAGAGTTGTGTTCTAAATGACACCCTATAATAAAGACTCTACAGGTGATTTAGAGTTGTGTTCTAAATGACACCCTATAATAAAGACTCTACAGGTGATTTAGAGTTGTGTTCTAAATGACACCCTATAATAAAGACTCTACAGGTGATTTAGAGTTGTGTTCTAAATGACACCCTATAATAAAGACTCTACAGGTGATTTAGAGTTGTGTTCTAAATGACACCCTATAATAAAGACTCTACAGGTGATTTAGAGTTGTGTTCTAAATGACACCCTATAATAAAGACTCTACAGGTGATTTAGAGTTGTGTTCTAAATGACACCCTATAATAAAGACTCTACAGGTGATTTAGAGTTGTGTTCTAAATGACACCCTATAATAAAGACTCTACAGGTGATTTAGAGTTGTGTTCTAAATGACACCCTATAATAAAGACTCTACAGGTGATTTAGAGTTGTGTTCTAAATGACACCCTATAATAAAGACTCTACAGGTGATTTAGAGTTGTGTTCTAAATGACACCCTATAATAAAGACTCTACAGGTGATTTAGAGTTGTGTTCTAAATGACACCCTATAATAAAGACTCTACAGGTGATTTAGAGTTGTGTTCTAAATGACACCCTATAATAAAGACTCTACAGGTGATTTAGAGTTGTGTTCTAAATGACACCCTATAATAAAGACTCTACAGGTGATTTAGAGTTGTGTTCTAAATGACACCCTATAATAAAGACTCTACAGGTGATTTAGAGTTGTGTTCTAAATGACACCCTATAATAAAGACTCTACAGGTGATTTAGAGTTGTGTTCTAAATGACACCCTATAATAAAGACTCTACAGGTGATTTAGAGTTGTGTTCTAAATGACACCCTATAATAAAGACTCTACAGGTGATTTAGAGTTGTGTTCTAAATGACACCCTATAATAAAGACTCTACAGGTGATTTAGAGTTGTGTTCTAAATGACACCCTATAATAAAGACTCTACAGGTGATTTAGAGTTGTGTTCTAAATGACACCCTATAATAAAGACTCTACAGGTGATTTAGAGTTGTGTTCTAAATGACACCCTATAATAAAGACTCTACAGGTGATTTAGAGTTGTGTTCTAAATGACACCCTATAATAAAGACTCTACAGGTGATTTAGAGTTGTGTTCTAAATGACACCCTATAATAAAGACTCTACAGGTGATTTAGAGTTGTGTTCTAAATGACACCCTATAATAAAGACTCTACAGGTGATTTAGAGTTGTGTTCTAAATGACACCCTATAATAAAGACTCTACAGGTGATTTAGAGTTGTGTTCTAAATGACACCCTATAATAAAGACTCTACAGGTGATTTAGAGTTGTGTTCTAAATGACACCCTATAATAAAGACTCTACAGGTGATTTAGAGTTGTGTTCTAAATGACACCCTATAATAAAGACTCTACAGGTGATTTGATTTCTAAATGACACCCTATAATAAAGAGATTTGTGTTCTAAATGACACCCTATAATAAAGACTCTACAGGTGATTTAGAGTTGTGTTCTAAATGACACCCTATAATAAAGACTCTACAGGTGATTTAGAGTTGTGTTCTAAATGACACCCTATAATAAAGACTCTACAGGTGATTTAGAGTTGTGTTCTAAATGACACCCTATAATAAAGACTCTACAGGTGATTTAGAGTTGTGTTCTAAATGACACCCTATAATAAAGACTCTACAGGTGATTTAGAGTTGTGTTCTAAATGACACCCTATAATAAAGACTCTACAGGTGATTTAGAGTTGTGTTCTAAATGACACCCTATAATAAAGACTCTACAGGTGTTTAGAGTTGTGTTCTAAATGACACCCTATAATAAAGACTCTACAGGTGATTTAGAGTTGTGTTCTAAATGACACCCTATAATAAAGACTCTACAGGTGATTTAGAGTTGTGTTCTAAATGACACCCTATAATAAAGACTCTACAGGTGATTTAGAGTTGTGTTCTAAATGACACCCTATAATAAAGACTCTACAGGTGATTTAGAGTTGTGTTCTAAATGACACCCTATAATAAAGACTCTACAGGTGATTTAGAGTTGTGTTCTAAATGACACCCTATAATAAAGACTCTACAGGTGATTTAGAGTTGTGTTCTAAATGACACCCTATAATAAAGACTCTACAGGTGATTTAGAGTTGTGTTCTAAATGACACCCTATAATAAAGACTCTACAGGTGATTTAGAGTTGTGTTCTAAATGACACCCTATAATAAAGACTCTACAGGTGATTTAGAGTTGTGTTCTAAATGACACCCTATAATAAAGACTCTACAGGTGATTTAGAGTTGTGTTCTAAATGACACCCTATAATAAAGACTCTACAGGTGATTTAGAGTTGTGTTCTAAATGACACCCTATAATAAAGACTCTACAGGTGATTTAGAGTTGTGTTCTAAATGACACCCTATAATAAAGACTCTACAGGTGATTTAGAGTTGTGTTCTAAATGACACCCTATAATAAAGACTCTACAGGTGATTTAGAGTTGTGTTCTAAATGACACCCTATAATAAAGACTCTACAGGTGATTTAGAGTTGTGTTCTAAATGACACCCTATAATAAAGACTCTACAGGTGATTTAGAGTTGTGTTCTAAATGACACCCTATAATAAAGACTCTACAGGTGATTTAGAGTTGTGTTCTAAATGACACCCTATAATAAAGACTCTACAGGTGATTTAGAGTTGTGTTCTAAATGACACCCTATAATAAAGACTCTACAGGTGATTTAGAGTTGTGTTCTAAATGACACCCTATAATAAAGACTCTACAGGTGATTTAGAGTTGTGTTCTAAATGACACCCTATAATAAAGACTCTACAGGTGATTTAGAGTTGTGTTCTAAATGACACCCTATAATAAAGACTCTACAGGTGATTTAGAGTTGTGTTCTAAATGACACCCTATAATAAAGACTCTACAGGTGATTTAGAGTTGTGTTCTAAATGACACCCTATAATAAAGACTCTACAGGTGATTTAGAGTTGTGTTCTAAATGACACCCTATAATAAAGACTCTACAGGTGATTTAGAGTTGTGTTCTAAATGACACCCTATAATAAAGACTCTACAGGTGATTTAGAGTTGTGTTCTAAATGACACCCTATAATAAAGACTCTACAGGTGATTTAGAGTTGTGTTCTAAATGACACCCTATAATAAAGACTCTACAGGTGATTTAGAGTTGTGTTCTAAATGACACCCTATAATAAAGACTCTACAGGTGATTTAGAGTTGTGTTCTAAATGACACCCTATAATAAAGACTCTACAGGTGATTTAGAGTTGTGTTCTAAATGACACCCTATAATAAAGACTCTACAGGTGATTTAGAGTTGTGTTCTAAATGACACCCTATAATAAAGACTCTACAGGTGATTTAGAGTTGTGTTCTAAATGACACCCTATAATAAAGACTCTACAGGTGATTTAGAGTTGTGTTCTAAATGACACCCTATAATAAAGACTCTACAGGTGATTTAGAGTTGTGTTCTAAATGACACCCTATAATAAAGACTCTACAGGTGATTTAGAGTTGTGTTCTAAATGACACCCTAAATTAAAGACTCTACAGGTGATTTAGAGTTGTGTTCTAAATGACACCCTATAATAAAGACTCTACAGGTGATTTAGAGTTGTGTTCTAAATGACACCCTATAATAAAGACTCTACAGGTGATTTAGAGTTGTGTTCTAAATGACACCCTATAATAAAGACTCTACAGGTGATTTAGAGTTGTGTTCTAAATGACACCCTATAATAAAGACTCTACAGGTGATTTAGAGTTGTGTTCTAAATGACACCCTATAATAAAGACTCTACAGGTGATTTAGAGTTGTGTTCTAAATGACACCCTATAATAAAGACTCTACAGGTGATTTAGAGTTGTGTTCTAAATGACACCCTATAATAAAGACTCTACAGGTGATTTAGAGTTGTGTTCTAAATGACACCCTATAATAAAGACTCTACAGGTGATTTAGAGTTGTGTTCTAAATGACACCCTATAATAAAGACTCTACAGGTGATTTAGAGTTGTGTTCTAAATGACACCCTATAATAAAGACTCTACAGGTGATTTAGAGTTGTGTTCTAAATGACACCCTATAATAAAGACTCTACAGGTGATTTAGAGTTGTGTTCTAAATGACACCCTATAATAAAGACTCTACAGGTGATTTAGAGTTGTGTTCTAAATGACACCCTATAATAAAGACTCTACAGGTGATTTAGAGTTGTGTTCTAAATGACACCCTATAATAAAGACTCTACAGGTGATTTAGAGTTGTGTTCTAAATGACACCCTATAATAAAGACTCTACAGGTGATTTAGAGTTGTGTTCTAAATGACACCCTATAATAAAGACTCTACAGGTGATTTAGAGTTGTGTTCTAAATGACACCCTATAATAAAGACTCTACAGGTGATTTAGAGTTGTGTTCTAAATGACACCCTATAATAAAGACTCTACAGGTGATTTAGAGTTGTGTTCTAAATGACACCCTATAATAAAGACTCTACAGGTGATTTAGAGTTGTGTTCTAAATGACACCCTATAATAAAGACACTACAGGTGATTTAGAGTTGTGTTCTAAATGACACCCTATAATAAAGACTCTACAGGTGATTTAGAGTTGTGTTCTAAATGACACCCTATAATAAAGACTCTACAGGTGATTTAGAGTTGTGTTCTAAATGACACCCTATAATAAAGACTCTACAGGTGATTTAGAGTTGTGTTCTAAATGACACCCTATAATAAAGACTCTACAGGTGATTTAGAGTTGTGTTCTAAATGACACCCTATAATAAAGACTCTACAGGTGATTTAGAGTTGTGTTCTAAATGACACCCTATAATAAAGACTCTACAGGTGATTTAGAGTTGTGTTCTAAATGACACCCTATAATAAAGACTCTACAGGTGATTTAGAGTTGTGTTCTAAATGACACCCTATAATAAAGACTCTACAGGTGATTTAGAGTTGTGTTCTAAATGACACCCTATAATAAAGACTCTACAGGTGATTTAGAGTTGTGTTCTAAATGACACCCTATAATAAAGACTCTACAGGTGATTTAGAGTTGTGTTCTAAATGACACCCTATAATAAAGACTCTACAGGTGATTTAGAGTTGTGTTCTAAATGACACCCTATAATAAAGACTCTACAGGTGATTTAGAGTTGTGTTCTAAATGACACCCTATAATAAAGACTCTACAGGTGATTTAGAGTTGTGTTCTAAATGACACCCTATAATAAAGACTCTACAGGTGATTTAGAGTTGTGTTCTAAATGACACCCTATAATAAAGACTCTACAGGTGATTTAGAGTTGTGTTCTAAATGACACCCTATAATAAAGACTCTACAGGTGATTTAGAGTTGTGTTCTAAATGACACCCTATAATAAAGACTCTACAGGTGATTTAGAGTTGTGTTCTAAATGACACCCTATAATAAAGACTCTACAGGTGATTTAGAGTTGTGTTCTAAATGACACCCTATAATAAAGACTCTACAGGTGATTTAGAGTTGTGTTCTAAATGACACCCTATAATAAAGACTCTACAGGTGATTTAGAGTTGTGTTCTAAATGACACCCTATAATAAAGACTCTACAGGTGATTTAGAGTTGTGTTCTAAATGACACCCTATAATAAAGACTCTACAGGTGATTTAGAGTTGTGTTCTAAATGACACCCTATAATAAAGACTCTACAGGTGATTTAGAGTTGTGTTCTAAATGACACCCTATAATAAAGACTCTACAGGTGATTTAGAGTTGTGTTCTAAATGACACCCTATAATAAAGACTCTACAGGTGATTTAGAGTTGTGTTCTAAATGACACCCTATAATAAAGACTCTACAGGTGATTTAGAGTTGTGTTCTAAATGACACCCTATAATAAAGACTCTACAGGTGATTTAGAGTTGTGTTCTAAATGACACCCTATAATAAAGACTCTACAGGTGATTTAGAGTTGTGTTCTAAATGACACCCTATAATAAAGACTCTACAGGTGATTTAGAGTTGTGTTCTAAATGACACCCTATAATAAAGACTCTACAGGTGATTTAGAGTTGTGTTCTAAATGACACCCTATAATAAAGACTCTACAGGTGATTTAGAGTTGTGTTCTAAATGACACCCTATAATAAAGACTCTACAGGTGATTTAGAGTTGTGTTCTAAATGACACCCTATAATAAAGACTCTACAGGTGATTTAGAGTTGTGTTCTAAATGACACCCTATAATAAAGACTCTACAGGTGTGTTCTGATTTAGATGACTATAATAAAGAATGATTTAGAGTTGTGTTCACCCTATAATAAAGACTCTACAGGTGATTTAGAGTTGTGTTCTAAATGACACCCTATAATAAAGACTCTACAGGTGATTTAGAGTTGTGTTCTAAATGACACCCTATAATAAAGACTCTACAGGTGATTTAGAGTTGTGTTCTAAATGACACCCTATAATAAAGACTCTACAGGTGATTTAGAGTTGTGTTCTAAATGACACCCTATAATAAAGACTCTACAGGTGATTTAGAGTTGTGTTCTAAATGACACCCTATAATAAAGACTCTACAGGTGATTTAGAGTTGTGTTCTAAATGACACCCTATAATAAAGACTCTACAGGTGATTTAGAGTTGTGTTCTAAATGACACCCTATAATAAAGACTCTACAGGTGATTTAGAGTTGTGTTCTAAATGACACCCTATAATAAAGACTCTACAGGTGATTTAGAGTTGTGTTCTAAATGACACCCTATAATAAAGACTCTACAGGTGATTTAGAGTTGTGTTCTAAATGACACCCTATAATAAAGACTCTACAGGTGATTTAGAGTTGTGTTCTAAATGACACCCTATAATAAAGACTCTACAGGTGATTTAGAGTTGTGTTCTAAATGACACCCTATAATAAAGACTCTACAGGTGATTTAGAGTTGTGTTCTAAATGACACCCTATAATAAAGACTCTACAGGTGATTTAGAGTTGTGTTCTAAATGACACCCTATAATAAAGACTCTACAGGTGATTTAGAGTTGTGTTCTAAATGACACCCTATAATAAAGACTCTACAGGTGATTTAGAGTTGTGTTCTAAATGACACCCTATAATAAAGACTCTACAGGTGATTTAGAGTTGTGTTCTAAATGACACCCTATAATAAAGACTCTACAGGTGATTTAGAGTTGTGTTCTAAATGACACCCTATAATAAAGACTCTACAGGTGATTTAGAGTTGTGTTCTAAATGACACCCTATAATAAAGACTCTACAGGTGATTTAGAGTTGTGTTCTAAATGACACCCTATAATAAAGACTCTACAGGTGATTTAGAGTTGTGTTCTAAATGACACCCTATAATAAAGACTCTACAGGTGATTTAGAGTTGTGTTCTAAATGACACCCTATAATAAAGACTCTACAGGTGATTTAGAGTTGTGTTCTAAATGACACCCTATAATAAAGACTCTACAGGTGATTTAGAGTTGTGTTCTAAATGACACCCTATAATAAAGACTCTACAGGTGATTTAGAGTTGTGTTCTAAATGACACCCTATAATAAAGACTCTACAGGTGATTTAGAGTTGTGTTCTAAATGACACCCTATAATAAAGACTCTACAGGTGATTTAGAGTTGTGTTCTAAATGACACCCTATAATAAAGACTCTACAGGTGATTTAGAGTTGTGTTCTAAATGACACCCTATAATAAAGACTCTACAGGTGATTTAGAGTTGTGTTCTAAATGACACCCTATAATAAAGACTCTACAGGTGATTTAGAGTTGTGTTCTAAATGACACCCTATAATAAAGACACTACAGGTGATTTAGAGTTGTGTTCTAAATGACACCCTATAATAAAGACTCTACAGGTGATTTAGAGTTGTGTTCTAAATGACACCCTATAATAAAGACTCTACAGGTGATTTAGAGTTGTGTTCTAAATGACACCCTATAATAAAGACTCTACAGGTGATTTAGAGTTGTGTTCTAAATGACACCCTATAATAAAGACTCTACAGGTGATTTAGAGTTGTGTTCTAAATGACACCCTATAATAAAGACTCTACAGGTGATTTAGAGTTGTGTTCTAAATGACACCCTATAATAAAGACTCTACAGGTGATTTAGAGTTGTGTTCTAAATGACACCCTATAATAAAGACTCTACAGGTGATTTAGAGTTGTGTTCTAAATGACACCCTATAATAAAGACTCTACAGGTGATTTAGAGTTGTGTTCTAAATGACACCCTATAATAAAGACACTACAGGTGATTTAGAGTTGTGTTCTAAATGACACCCTATAATAAAGACTCTACAGGTGATTTAGAGTTGTGTTCTAAATGACACCCTATAATAAAGACTCTACAGGTGATTTAGAGTTGTGTTCTAAATGACACCCTATAATAAAGACTCTACAGGTGATTTAGAGTTGTGTTCTAAATGACACCCTATAATAAAGACTCTACAGGTGATTTAGAGTTGTGTTCTAAATGACACCCTATAATAAAGACTCTACAGGTGATTTAGAGTTGTGTTCTAAATGACACCCTATAATAAAGACTCTACAGGTGATTTAGAGTTGTGTTCTAAATGACACCCTATAATAAAGACTCTACAGGTGATTTAGAGTTGTGTTCTAAATGACACCCTATAATAAAGACTCTACAGGTGATTTAGAGTTGTGTTCTAAATGACACCCTATAATAAAGACTCTACAGGTGATTTAGAGTTGTGTTCTAAATGACACCCTATAATAAAGACTCTACAGGTGATTTAGAGTTGTGTTCTAAATGACACCCTATAATAAAGACTCTACAGGTGATTTAGAGTTGTGTTCTAAATGACACCCTATAATAAAGACTCTACAGGTGATTTAGAGTTGTGTTCTAAATGACACCCTATAATAAAGACTCTACAGGTGATTTAGAGTTGTGTTCTAAATGACACCCTATAATAAAGACTCTACAGGTGATTTAGAGTTGTGTTCTAAATGACACCCTATAATAAAGACTCTACAGGTGATTTAGAGTTGTGTTCTAAATGACACCCTATAATAAAGACTCTACAGGTGATTTAGAGTTGTGTTCTAAATGACACCCTATAATAAAGACTCTACAGGTGATTTAGAGTTGTGTTCTAAATGACACCCTATAATAAAGACTCTACAGGTGATTTAGAGTTGTGTTCTAAATGACACCCTATAATAAAGACTCTACAGGTGATTTAGAGTTGTGTTCTAAATGACACCCTATAATAAAGACTCTACAGGTGATTTAGAGTTGTGTTCTAAATGACACCCTATAATAAAGACTCTACAGGTGATTTAGAGTTGTGTTCTAAATGACACACTCCAGGTGATTTAATAAATGACTCTACAGGTGATTTAGAGTTGTGTTCTAAATGACACCCTATAATAAAGACTCTACAGGTGATTTAGAGTTGTGTTCTAAATGACACCCTATAATAAAGACTCTACAGGTGATTTAGAGTTGTGTTCTAAATGACACCCTATAATAAAGACTCTACAGGTGATTTAGAGTTGTGTTCTAAATGACACCCTATAATAAAGACTCTACAGGTGATTTAGAGTTGTGTTCTAAATGACACCCTATAATAAAGACTCTACAGGTGATTTAGAGTTGTGTTCTAAATGACACCCTACAGGTGATTTAGAGTTGTGTTCTAAATGACACCCTATAATAAAGACTCTACAGGTGATTTAGAGTTGTGTTCTAAATGACACCCTATAATAAAGACTCTACAGGTGATTTAGAGTTGTGTTCTAAATGACACCCTATAATAAAGACTCTACAGGTGATTTAGAGTTGTGTTCTAAATGACACCCTATAATAAAGACTCTACAGGTGATTTAGAGTTGTGTTCTAAATGACACCCTATAATAAAGACTCTACAGGTGATTTAGAGTTGTGTTCTAAATGACACCCTATAATAAAGACTCTACAGGTGATTTAGAGTTGTGTTCTAAATGACACCCTATAATAAAGACTCTACAGGTGATTTAGAGTTGTGTTCTAAATGACACCCTATAATAAAGACTCTACAGGTGATTTAGAGTTGTGTTCTAAATGACACCCTATAATAAAGACTCTACAGGTGATTTAGAGTTGTGTTCTAAATGACACCCTATAATAAAGACTCTACAGGTGATTTAGAGTTGTGTTCTAAATGACACCCTATAATAAAGACTCTACAGGTGATTTAGAGTTGTGTTCTAAATGACACCCTATAATAAAGACTCTACAGGTGATTTAGAGTTGTGTTCTAAATGACACCCTATAATAAAGACTCTACAGGTGATTTAGAGTTGTGTTCTAAATGACACCCTATAATAAAGACACTACAGGTGATTTAGAGTTGTGTTCTAAATGACACCCTATAATAAAGACTCTACAGGTGATTTAGAGTTGTGTTCTAAATGACACCCTATAATAAAGACTCTACAGGTGATTTAGAGTTGTGTTCTAAATGACACCTATAATATAATAAAGATGACACCCTCTACAGGTGATTTAGAGTTGTGTTCTAAATGACACCCTATAATAAAGACTCTACAGGTGATTTAGAGTTGTGTTCTAAATGACACCCTATAATAAAGACTCTACAGGTGATTTAGAGTTGTGTTCTAAATGACACCCTATAATAAAGACTCTACAGGTGATTTAGAGTTGTGTTCTAAATGACACCCTATAATAAAGACTCTACAGGTGATTTAGAGTTGTGTTCTAAATGACACCCTATAATAAAGACTCTACAGGTGATTTAGAGTTGTGTTCTAAATGACACCCTATAATAAAGACTCTACAGGTGATTTAGAGTTGTGTTCTAAATGACACCCTATAATAAAGACTCTACAGGTGATTTAGAGTTGTGTTCTAAATGACACCCTATAATAAAGACTCTACAGGTGATTTAGAGTTGTGTTCTAAATGACACCCTATAATAAAGACTCTACAGGTGATTTAGAGTTGTGTTCTAAATGACACCCTATAATAAAGACTCTACAGGTGATTTAGAGTTGTGTTCTAAATGACACCCTATAATAAAGACTCTACAGGTGATTTAGAGTTGTGTTCTAAATGACACCCTATAATAAAGACTCTACAGGTGATTTAGAGTTGTGTTCTAAATGACACCCTATAATAAAGACTCTACAGGTGATTTAGAGTTGTGTTCTAAATGACACCCTATAATAAAGACTCTACAGGTGATTTAGAGTTGTGTTCTAAATGACACCCTATAATAAAGACTCTACGATAAAGGTAAAGGTGATTTAGAGTTGTGTTCTAAATGACACCCTATAATAAAGACTCTACAGGTGATTTAGAGTTGTGTTCTAAATGACACCCTATAATAAAGACTCTACAGGTGATTTAGAGTTGTGTTCTAAATGACACCCTATAATAAAGACTCTACAGGTGATTTAGAGTTGTGTTCTAAATGACACCCTATAATAAAGACTCTACAGGTGATTTAGAGTTGTGTTCTAAATGACACCCTATAATAAAGACTCTACAGGTGATTTAGAGTTGTGTTCTAAATGACACCCTATAATAAAGACTCTACAGGTGATTTAGAGTTGTGTTCTAAATGACACCCTATAATAAAGACTCTACAGGTGATTTAGAGTTGTGTTCTAAATGACACCCTATAATAAAGACTCTACAGGTGATTTAGAGTTGTGTTCTAAATGACACCCTATAATAAAGACTCTACAGGTGATTTAGAGTTGTGTTCTAAATGACACCCTATAATAAAGACTCTACAGGTGATTTAGAGTTGTGTTCTAAATGACACCCTATAATAAAGACTCTACAGGTGATTTAGAGTTGTGTTCTAAATGACACCCTATAATAAAGACTCTACAGGTGATTTAGAGTTGTGTTCTAAATGACACCCTATAATAAAGACTCTACAGGTGATTTAGAGTTGTGTTCTAAATGGCACCCTATAATAAAGACTCTACAGGTGATTTAGAGTTGTGTTCTAAATGACACCCTATAATAAAGACTCTACAGGTGATTTAGAGTTGTGTTCTAAATGACACCCTATAATAAAGACTCTACAGGTGATTTAGAGTTGTGTTCTAAATGACACCCTATAATAAAGACTCTACAGGTGATTTAGAGTTGTGTTCTAAATGACACCCTATAATAAAGACACTACAGGTGATTTAGAGTTGTGTTCTAAATGACACCCTATAATAAAGACTCTACAGGTGATTTAGAGTTGTGTTCTAAATGACACCCTATAATAAAGACACTACAGGTGATTTAGAGATGTGTTCTAAATGACACCCTATAATAAAGACTCTACAGGTGAGTTAGAGTTGTGTTCTAAATGACACCCTATAATAAAGACTCTACAGGTGATTTAGAGTTGTGTTCTAAATGACACCCTATAATAAAGACTCTACAGGTGATTTAGAGTTGTGTTCTAAATGACACCCTATAATAAAGACTCTACAGGTGATTTAGAGTTGTGTTCTAAATGGCACCCTATAATAAAGACTCTACAGGTGATTTAGAGTTGTGTTCTAAATGACACCCTATAATAAAGACTCTACAGGTGATTTAGAGTTGTGTTCTAAATGACACCCTATAATAAAGACTCTACAGGTGATTTAGAGTTGTGTTCTAAATGACACCCTATAATAAAGACTCTACAGGTGATTTAGAGTTGTGTTCTAAATGACACCCTATAATAAAGACTCTACAGGTGATTTAGAGTTGTGTTCTAAATGACACCCTATAATAAAGACTCTACAGGTGATTTAGAGTTGTGTTCTAAATGACACCCTATAATAAAGACTCTACAGGTGATTTAGAGTTGTGTTCTAAATGACACCCTATAATAAAGACTCTACAGGTGATTTAGAGTTGTGTTCTAAATGACACCCTATAATAAAGACTCTACAGGTGATTTAGAGTTGTGTTCTAAATGACACCCTATAATAAAGACACTACAGGTGATTTAGAGTTGTGTTCTAAATGACACCCTATAATAAAGACTCTACAGGTGATTTAGAGTTGTGTTCTAAATGACACCCTATAATAAAGACTCTACAGGTGATTTAGAGTTGTGTTCTAAATGACACCCTATAATAAAGACTCTACAGGTGATTTAGAGTTGTGTTCTAAATGACACCCTATAATAAAGACTCTACAGGTGATTTAGTGCACTACATAAGAAATAGGGAACCGTTTGAGACGAAGCCATAGATGAGAGGCAGGCATCAGTGTGTAGTTGGGCAGCTTAGACCTGTTAACTTTTATGATAGCGTGCTGAACACCTCGGGTGGCTCTCTTTAATTGCCCAGATGCATAGTTTTAATAGCACACTGGACTAGGCCAATGTTTTACCCCCTCTAATTCTGTCTCTTAAAGAGAAACTTCAAACACCAGCTAGGGTATATAATCATCCCTCTCCCTCTCCCACCTCCCCACCCCTCTCTCTCTCTCTCTGAGAGTGTTGTGTCGTTGCGTTGTTCGGTGGGAGGTGGCCTCCTCTATAACCTTGACCCGCCAGGTGAATCTAATTACCATGTCCTAGATGGGACAAGTCGGGCTCTGGGAAGCACCGCCTCACTGCTTCTGAACCCGACTGTTAAATTGGGGCGATATGAAGTGCGACCCCGTATGTTGAACAGCACCCTGTGTGTCTGCGTACAAAATACAACCCGATTCCCTATGCAGTTTCCTATTGTTGACCAGGGCCCATAGGGTGAAGAACGCAGTTTTATGAAGGAACTGAAGATCTCTTAGAAACCTTTTAGTCCTAGTATGTCTGTTTCTGGTCAGAGGGTGTGGTTGTCTGGTTTGTGGTGTGGTAGTCTGGGTCAGGGTGACGTCAGACCTACAGACCGTTAACGTCATGTGACTAATAGAGTTAGACCGGAAAGGTGTCAATCCAAAGTGTTACAGAGCAGCAGACAATGAGCCTTTTTAAAAAAAAAAAGGTGCTCCAAGCTTCAGCCAAGATCTGTAGCATTTTTTCCATGAATACCGTCTCCGTGAAAGTCAGGGACGTCTGAAAGGCTCATTGATGTGGCTGTGTTTCATAATGCAATGTTTTATAACGTACATTGGCATTGATGTGACTCACTGGTCTTGTTTGTTGTGGCGGCTCGCTCGTGAACGTCCCCATCCCACTATAGTACTTTAATATAACTCCAATCAGCCACTCAGCCTAGCCCCCATGGTTCCCAACACCTCGAGCTTCCCCCCGGCAGCCTACACCCCGCCCCTCCCTCTTCCCGCTCACCAACACTTACAACTTCCATAAAACAAACCATACATCTGCGGCACAGTCAGAAGCTCCACTCTGTAAAGTGTCCAGATGCCGGGAATGAAATACAAAACTTTAAAGGACGCGGTGAAACAGAGAGAGAACAGGGAATCAAAACAACTGAGTAACCAGTAGAGCATTAACCTGGTCCCAGACCTGTTCCTGCTATCAGGTAACCTGGTCCCAGACCTGTTCCTGCTATCAGGTAGCCTGGTCCCAGACCTGTTCCTGCTATCAGGTAACCTGGTCCCAGACCTGTTCCTGCTATCAGGTAACCTGGTCCCAGACCTGTTCCTGCTATCAGGTAACCTGGTCCCAGACCTGTTCCTGCTATCAGGTAACCTGGTCCCAGACCTGTTCCTGCTATCAGGTAACCTGGTCCCAGACCTGTTCCTGCTATCAGGTAACCTGGTCCCAGACCTGTTCCTGCTATCAGGTAACCTGGTCCCAGACCTGTTCCTGCTATCAGGTAACCTGGTCCCAGACCTGTTCCTGCTATCAGGTAACCTGGTCCCAGACCTGTTCCTGCTATCAGGTAACCTGGTCCCAGACCTGTTCCTGCTATCAGGTAACCTGGTCCCAGACCTGTTCCTGCTATCAGGTAACCTGGTCCCAGACCTGTTCCTGCTATCAGGTAACCTGGTCCCAGACCTGTTCCTGCTATCAGGTAACCTGGTCCCAGACCTGTTCCTGCTATCAGGTAACCTGGTCCCAGACCTGTTCCTGCTATCAGGTAACCTGGTCCCATGACCTGTTCCTGCTATCAGGTAACCTGGTCCCAGACCTGTTCCTGCTATCAGGTAACCTGGTCCCAGACCTGTTCCTGCTATCAGGTAACCTGGTCCCAGACCTGTTCCTGCTATCAGGTAACCTGGTCCCAGACCTGTTCCTGCTATCAGGTAACCTGGTCCCAGACCTGTTCCTGCTATCAGGTAACCTGGTCCCAGACCTGTTCCTGCTATCAGGTAACCTGGTCCCAGACCTGTTCCTGCTATCAGGTAACCTGGTCCCAGACCTGTTCCTGCTATCAGGTAACCTGGTCCCAGACCTGTTCCTGCTATCAGGTAACCTGGTCCCAGACCTGTTCCTGCTATCAGGTAACCTGGTCCCAGACCTGTTCCTGCTATCAGGTAACCTGGTCCCAGACCTGTTCCTGCTATCAGGTAACCTGGTCCCAGACCTGTTCCTGCTATCAGGTAACCTGGTCCCAGACCTGTTCCTGCTATCAGGTAACCTGGTCCCAGACCTGTTCCTGCTATCAGGTAACCTGGTCCCAGACCTGTTCCTGCTATCAGGTAACCTGGTCCCAGACCTGTTCCTGCTATCAGGTAACCTGGTCCCAGACCTGTTCCTGCTATCAGGTAACCTGGTCCATGACCTGTTCCTGCTAACAGGTGGCCTGGTCCCAGACCTGTTCCTGCTATCAGGTAACCTGGTCCCAGACCTGTTCCTGCTATCAGGTAACCTGGTCCATGACCTGTTCCTGCTAACAGGTGGCCTGGTCCCAGACCTGTTCCTGCTAACAGGTAGCCTGGTCCCAGACCTGTTCCTGCTATCAGGTAATCTGGTCCCAGACCTGTTCCTGCTATCAGGTAACCTGGTCCATGACCTGTTCCTGCTATCAGGTAACCTGGTCCCAGACCTGTTCCTGCTATCAGGTAACCTGGTCCCAGACCTGTTCCTGCTATCAGGTAACCTGGTCCCAGACCTGTTCCTGCTATCAGGTAACCTGGTCCCAGACCTGTTCCTGCTATCAGGTAACCTGGTCCCAGACCTGTTCCTGCTATCAGGTAACCTGGTCCCAGACCTGTTCCTGCTGTCAGGTAACCTGGTCCATGACCTGTTCCTGCAATCAGGTAACCTGGTCCATGACCTGTTCCTGCTATCAGGTAACCTGGTCCCAGACCTGTTCCTGCTATCAGGTAACCTGGTCCCAGACCTGTTCCTGCTATCAGGTAACCTGGTCCCAGACCTGTTCCTGCTATCAGGTAACCTGGTCCATGACCTGTTCCTGCTATCAGGTAACCTGGTCCATGACCTGTTCCTGCTATCAGGTAACCTGGTCCCAGACCTGTTCCTGCTATCAGGTAACCTGACCATGACCTGTTCCTGCTATCAGGTAACCTGGTCCCAGACCTGTTCCTGCTATCAGGTAACCTGGTCCCAGACCTGTTCCTGCTATCAGGTAACCTGGTCCCAGACCTGTTGCTGCTATCAGGTAACCTGGTCCATGACCTGTTCCTGCTATCAGGTAACCTGGTCCCAGACCTGTTCCTGCTATCAGGTAGCCTGGTCCATGACCTGTTCCTGCTATCAGGTAACCTGGTCCCAGACCTGTTCCTGCTATCAGGTAACCTGGTCCCAGACCTGTTCCTGCTATCAGGTAGCCTGGTCCATGACCTGTTCCTGCTATCAGGTAACCTGGTCCCAGACCTGTTCCTGCTATCAGGTAACCTGGTCCATGACCTGTTCCTGCTATCAGGTAACCTGGTCCCAGACCTGTTCCTGCTATCAGGTAACCTGGTCCCAGACCTGTTCCTGCTATCAGGTAACCTGGTCCCAGACCTGTTCCTGCTGTCAGGTAACCTGGTCCCAGACCTGTTCCTGCTATCAGGTAGCCTGGTCCATGACCTGTTCCTGCTATCAGGTAACCTGGTCCCAGACCTGTTCCTGCTATCAGGTAACCTGGTCCCAGACCTGTTCCTGCTATCAGGTAACCTGGTCCCAGACCTGTTCCTGCTGTCAGGTAACCTGGTCCCAGACCTGTTCCTGCTATCAGGTAGCCTGGTCCATGACCTGTTCCTGCTATCAGGTAACCTGGTCCCAGACCTGTTCCTGCTGTCAGGTAACCTGGTCCCAGACCTGTTCCTGCTATCAGGTAGCCTGGTCCATGACCTGTTCCTGCTGTCAGGTAACCTGGTCCCAGACCTGTTCCTGCTATCAGGTAACCTGGTCCCAGACCTGTTCCTGCTATCAGGTAACCTGGTCCCAGACCTGTTCCTTCTATCAGGTAACCTGGTCCCAGACCTGTTCCTGCTGTCAGGTAACCTGGTCCCAGACCTGTTCCTGCTATCAGGTAGCCTGGTCCATGACCTGTTCCTGCTATCAGGTAACCTGGTCCCAGACCTGTTCCTGCTGTCAGGTAACCTGGTCCCAGACCTGTTCCTGCTATCAGGTAGCCTGGTCCATGACCTGTTCCTGCTGTCAGGTAACCTGGTCCCAGACCTGTTCCTGCTATCAGGTAACCTGGTCCCAGACCTGTTCCTGCTATCAGGTAACCTGGTCCCAGACCTGTTCCTGCTATCAGGTAACCTGGTCCCAGACCTGTTCCTGCTATCAGGTAACCTGGTCCCAGACCTGTTCCTGCTATCAGGTAACCTGGTCCCAGACCTGTTCCTGCTATCAGGTAACCTGGTCCCAGACCTGTTCCTGCTATCAGGTAACCTGGTCCCAGACCTGTTCCTGCTATCAGGTAACCTGGTCCCAGACCTGTTCCTGCTGTCAGGTAACCTGGTCCCAGACCTGTTCCTGCTATCAGGTAGCCTGGTCCATGACCTGTTCCTGCTATCAGGTAACCTGGTCCCAGACCTGTTCCTGCTATCAGGTAACCTGGTCCCAGACCTGTTCCTGCTATCAGGTAACCTGGTCCCAGACCTGTTCCTGCTATCAGGTAACCTGGTCCCAGACCTGTTCCTGCTAACAGGTAACCTGGTCCATGACCTGTTCCTGCTATCAGGTAACCTGGTCCCAGACCTGTTCCTGCTATCAGGTAACCTGGTCCCAGACCTGTTCCTGCTATCAGGTAACCTGGTCCATGACCTGTTCCTGCTATCAGGTAACCTGGTCCCAGACCTGTTCCTGCTATCAGGTAACCTGGTCCCAGACCTGTTCCTGCTGTCAGGTAACCTGGTCCATGACCTGTTCCTGCTATCAGGTAACCTGGTCCCAGACCTGTTCCTGCTATCAGGTAACCTGGTCCCAGACCTGTTCCTGCTATCAGGTAACCTGGTCCATGACCTGTTCCTGCTATCAGGTAGCCTGGTCCCAGACCTGTTCCTGCTATCAGGTAACCTGGTCCCAGACCTGTTCCTGCTATCAGGTAACCTGGTCCATGACCTGTTCCTGCTATCAGGTAACCTGGTCCCAGACCTGTTCCTGCTATCAGGTAGCCTGGTCCATGACCTGTTCCTGCTATCAGGTAACCTGGTCCCAGACCTGTTCCTGCTATCAGGTAGCCTGGTCCCAGACCTGTTCCTGCTATCAGGTAACCTGGTCCCAGACCTGTTCCTGCTATCAGGTAACCTGGTCCCAGACCTGTTCCTGCTATCAGGTAACCTGGTCCCAGACCTGTTCCTGCTATCAGGTAACCTGGTCCCAGACCTGTTCCTGCTATCAGGTAACCTGGTCCCAGACCTGTTCCTGCTAACAGGTAGCCTGGTCCCAGACCTGTTCCTGCTATCAGGTAACCTGGTCCCAGACCTGTTCCTGCTAACAGGTAGCCTGGTCCCAGACCTGTTCCTGCTAACAGGTAGCCTGGTCCCAGACCTGTTCCTGCTATCATGTAGCCTGGTCCCAGACCTGTTCCTGCTAACATTCCACTCAACATGTTTGCCATAAGAAGGAGTAGCAAGAAGTGAAATGTTAGCAGGAAAATGTCTGGGACCAGGATAGTAGAGGCACAAGAAGTGAGTACAGTAACTACATGAACTAAGTAAAAACTTTTAGTAGAGACGAGTGAGCCCTTGGCTTTAGTAGAGACTAGTGAGCCCTTGGCTTTAGTAGAGACTAGTGAGCCCTTGGCTTTAGTAGAGAATAGTGAGCCCTTGGCTTTAGTAGAGAATAGTGAGCCCTTGGCTTTAGTAGAGACTAGTGAGCCCTTGGCTTTAGTAGAGAATAGTGAGCCCTTGGCTTTAGTAGAGAATAGTCAGCCCTTGGCTTTAGTAGAGACTAGTGAGCCCTTGGCTTTAGTAAAGAATAGTGAGCCCTGGGCTATAGTAAAGAATAGTCAGCCCTTGGCTTTAGTAGAGACTAGTGAGCCCTTGGCTTTAGTAAAGAATAGTCAGCCCTTGGCTTTAGTAAAGAATAGTCAGCCCTTGGCTTTAGTAGAGACTCGTGAGCCCTTGGCTTTAGTAGAGAATAGTGAGCCCTTGGCTTTAGTAGAGAATAGTGAGCCCTTGGTTTAGTAGAGAATAGTGAGCCCTCGGCTTTAGTAGAGACTAGTGGGCCCTTGGTTTTAGTAGAGACTATTGAGCCCTTGGCTTTAGTGGAGACTAGTGAGCCCTTGGCTTTAGTAGAGACTAGTGAGCCCTTGGCTTTAGTAGAGACTAGTGAGCCCTTGGCTTTAGTAAAGAATAGAGAGCCCTTGACTTTAGTAAAGAATAGAGAGCCTTTGACTTTAGTAGAGACTAGTGAGCCCTTGGCTTTAGTAGACTAGTGAGCCCTTGGATTTAGTAAAGAATAGTGAGCCCTTGGCTTTAGTAGACTAGTGAGCCCTTGGATTTAGTAAAGAATAGTGAGCCCTTGGCTTTAGTAAAGACTAGTGAGCCCTTGGCTTTAGTAAAGACTAGTGAGCCCTTGGCTTTAGTAAAGACTAGTGAGCCCTTGGCTTTAGTAGAGACTCGTGAGCCCTTGGCTTTAGTAGAGAATAGTGAGCCCTTGGCTTTAGTAGAGAATAGTGAGCCCTTGGTTTAGTAGAGAATAGTGAGCCCTTGGCTTTAGTAGAGACTAGTGGGCCCTTGGTTTTAGTAGAGACTATTGAGCCCTTGGCTTTAGTGGAGACTAGTGAGCCCTTGGCTTTAGTAGAGACGAGTGAGCCCTTGGCTTTAGTAGAGACTAGCGAGCCCTTGGCTTTAGTAGAGACTAGTGAGCCCTTGGCTTTAGTAGAGACTAGTGAGCCCTTGGCTTTAGTAAAGACTAGTGAGCCTATGGCTTTAGTAGAGACTAGTGAGCCCTTGGCTTTAGTAGAGACTAGTGAGCCCTTGGTTTTAGTAGAGACTAGTGAGCCCTTGGCTTTAGTGGAGACTAGTGAGCCCTTGGCTTTAGTAGAGACTAGTGAGCCCTTGGCTTTAGTAGAGACTAGTGAGCCCTTGGCTTTAGTAAAGACTAGTGAGCCCTTGGCTTTAGTAGAGACTAGTGAGCCCTTGGCTTTAGTAGAGACTAGTGAGCCCTTGGCTTTAGTAGAGACTAGTGAGCCCTTGGCTTTAGTAGAGACTAGTGAGCCCTTGGCTTTAGTAAAGACTAGTGAGCCCTTGGCTTTAGTGGAGACTAGTGAGCCCTTGGCTTTAGTAGAGACTAGTGAGCCCTTGGCTTTAGTAAAGACTAGTGAGCCCTTGGCTTTAGTAAAGACTAGTGAGCCCTTGGCTTTAGTGGAGACTAGTGAGCCCTTGGCTTTAGTAGACTAGTGAGCCCTTGGATTTAGTAAAGAATAGTGAGCCCTTGGCTTTAGTAGACTAGTGAGCCCTTGGATTTAGTAAAGAATAGTGAGCCCTTGGCTTTAGTAAAGACTAGTGAGCCCTTGGCTTTTGTAAAGACTAGTGAGCCCTTGGCTTTAGTAAAGACTAGTGAGCCCTTGGCTTTAGTAGAGACTGGAGACTAGTGAGCCCTTGGCTTTTAGTAGAGAATAGTGAGCCCTTGGCTTTAGTAGAGAATAGTGAGCCCTTGGTTTAGTAGAGAATAGTGAGCCCTTGGCTTTAGTAGAGACTAGTGGGCCCTTGGTTTTAGTAGAGACTATTGAGCCCTTGGCTTTAGTGGAGACTAGTGAGCCCTTGGCTTTAGTAGAGCCCTTGGCTTTAGTGAGCCCTTGGCTTTAGTAGAGACTAGTGAGCCCTTGGCTTTAGTAGAGACTAGTGAGCCCTTGGCTTTAGTAGAGACTAGTGAGCCCTTGGCTTTAGTAAAGACTAGTGAGCCTATGGCTTTAGTAGAGACTAGTGAGCCCTTGGCTTTAGTAGAGACTAGTGAGCCCTTGGTTTTAGTAGAGACTAGTGAGCCCTTGGCTTTAGTGGAGACTAGTGAGCCCTTGGCTTTAGTAAAGACTAGTGAGCCTATGGCTTTAGTAGAGACTAGTGAGCCCTTGGCTTTAGTAGAGACTAGTGAGCCCTTGGTTTTAGTAGAGACTAGTGAGCCCTTGGCTTTAGTGGAGACTAGTGAGCCCTTGGCTTTAGTAGAGACTAGTGAGCCCTTGGCTTTAGTAGAGACTAGTGAGCCCTTGGCTTTAGTAGAGACTAGTGAGCCCTTGGCTTTAGTAGAGACTAGTGAGCCCTTGGCTTTAGTAGAGACTAGTGAGCCCTTGGCTTTAGTAAAGACTAGTGAGCCCTTGGCTTTAGTGGAGACTAGTGAGCCCTTGGCTTTAGTAGAGACTAGTGAGCCCTTGGCTTTAGTAAAGACTAGTGAGCCCTTGGCTTTAGTAAAGACTAGTGAGCCCTTGGCTTTAGTAAAGACTAGTGAGCCCTTGGCTTTAGTAAAGACTAGTGAGCCCTTGAAACTCAGCAAAAGACCTCAAAAAGAAAACAAAAACAGAAGCAGAGGCACATTGACTAGGAAGAACAGGATGTTCAGTACAATATTTAAGCTCCTATATACACTCTCATCAATACATACACTCTGATATACAATCTAATTAACATATAAGGTCCTAAAAACACTCTCACCAATATATAAACTCTTATAAATACTCTCATCAATAAATAAGCTCTTTTATACACTCATAAATATATAAGCTCTCATCACCACCCCTCTCTCCAATAGGATTCTCTGCCTCTAACCCTAATACAGGGGCTGAGTCACTGGCTTACTGGTGCTCTTCCATGCCGTCCCTGGGAGGGGTGCGTCACTTGAGTGGGTCACTGTGAGTGAGTGAGTCAGTGAGTCACTGACATGATCTTCCTGTCCGGGGTGGCGCCCCACCTTGGGTTGTGCCGTGGTGGAGATCTTTGTGGGCTATACTCCGCCTTGTCTCAGGATGGTAAGTTGGTGGTTGAAGATATCCCTCTAGTGGTGTGGGGGCTGTGCTTGGCAAAGTGGGTGGGGTTATATCCTGCCTGTTTGGCCCTGTCCGGGAGTATCGTCGGATGGGGCCACAGTGTCTCCCAACCCCTCCTGTCTCAGCCTCCAGTATTTATGCTGCAGTAGTTTGTGTCGGGGGGCTAGGGTCAGTCTGTTATATCTGGAGTATTTCTCCTGTCTTATCCGGTGTCCTGTGTGAATTTAAGTATACTCTCTCTAATTTTCTTTTTCTCTTTTTCTATTTTTCTCTTTTTCTCTTTCTTTCTTTCTTTCTTTGTTTCTTTCTTTCTTACTCTCCTCTCGGAGTACCTGAGCCCTAGGACCGTGCCTCAGGACTACCTGGCCTGACGACTCCTTGTTGTCCCCAGTCCACCTGGCCCGGCTGCTGCTCCAGTTTCAACTGTTCTGCCTGCGGCTATGGAACCCTGACCTGTTCACCGGACGTGCTACCTGTCCCAGACCTGCGGTATTTAACTCTCTAGAGAGCGCAGGAGCAGTAGAGACACTCTGAATGATTGGCTATGAAAAGACAACTGACATTTACTCCTGAGGTGCTGACCGTTGCACCCTCGACAACGACTGAGATTATTATTATTTGACCCTGCTGGTCATTTATGAACATTTGAACATCTTGGCCATGTTCTGTTATAATCTCCACCCGGCACAGCCAGAAGAGGACTGGCCCACCCCTCATAACCTGGTTCCTCTCTGGGTTTCTTCCTAGGTTTTGGCCTTTCTAGGGAGTTTCCTAGCCACCGTGCTTCTACACCTGCATTGCACAGTTGGTAGAGCATGGCGCTTGTAACGCCAGGGTAGTGGGTTCGATTCCCGGGACCACCCATACGTAGAATGTATGTACACATGACTGTAAGTCGCTTTGGATAAAAGCGTCTGCTAAATGGCATATATTATTATATTATTGCTGTTTGGGGATTAATGCTGAGTTTCTGTACAGCACTTTGACATATCAGCTGATGTAAGAAGGGCTTTATAAATACATTTGATTGGTTCAAATTTGATGTAAGTTCTTGTATACACTGTCACCAATATACAGTATATCAGAAAAGTGAGTACACCCCTCACATTTTTGTAAATATTCGAGTATATCTTTTCATGTGACAACACTGAAGAAATGACACTTTGCTACAATGTAAAGTGGTGAGTGTACAGCTTGTATAGCAGTGTAAATTTGCTGTCCCCTCAAAATAACTCAACACACAGCCATTACTGTCTAAACTGCTGGCAACAAAAGTGAGTACACCCCTAAGTGAAAATGTCCAATATATATATATATATATAACAGCATATATAACATGCTGTATATATACAATCTCATCAATATATAAGCGCTTATGTACACTCTATTCCAGATATAAGCTCCTCAATACACTCTCATCAATATATAAGCTCTTATATACACTCTCATCAATATATAAGCTCTTATAAACACTCTCATCAATATATAAGCTCTTATAAACACTCTCATCAATATATAAGCTCTTATAAACATCAATATATAAGCTCTTATAAACACTCTCATCACCTGGGGCGGCAGGGTAGCCTAGTGGTTAGAGCGTTGGACTAGTAACTGGAAGGTTGCAAGTTCAAACCCCTGAGCTGGCAAGGTACAAATCTGCTGTTCTGCCCCTGAACAGGCAGTTAACCCACTGTTCTTAGGCCGTCATTGAAAATAAGAATTTGTTCTTAACTGAACTTGACTAGTTAAATAAAGGTAAAAAAAAAAAAACATCTATATATAACCTCTTATAAACACTCTCATCCATATATAAGCTCTAAAATACACTCTCATCAATATATAAGCTCTTATTTACGTTCCCATCAACATATACGTTTTAAATATACACTTTCATCAATTTATAAGCTCTTATATACACTCTCATATATATACAAGTATTTGATACACTGCCGATTTTGCAGGTTTTCCTACTTACAAAGCATGTAGAGGTCATAGGTACACTTCAACTGTGAGAGACAGAATCTAAAACAAAAATCCAGAAAATCACATTGTATGATATTTAAGTAATTCATTTGCATTTTATTGCATGACATAAGTATTTGATCACCTACCAACCAGTAAGAATTCCGTCTCTCACAGACCTGTTAGTTTTTCTTTAAGAAGCCCTCCTGTTCTCCACTCATTACCTGTATTAACTGCACCTGTTTGAACTTGTTACCTGTATAAAAGACACCTGTCCACACACTCAATCAAACAGACTCCAACCTCTCCACAATGGCCAAGACCAGAGAGCTGTGTAAGGACATCAGGGATGAAATTGTAGACCTGAACAAGGCTGGGATGGGCTACAGGACAATAGGCAAGCAGCTTGGTGAGAAGGCAACAACTGTTGGCGCAATTATTAGAAAATGGAAGAAGTTCAAGATGACGGTCAATCACCCTCGGTCTGGGGCTCCATGCAAGATCTCACCTCGTGGGGCATCAATGATCATGAGGAAGGTGAGGGATCAGCCCAGAACTACACCGCAGGACCTGGTCAATGACCTGAAGAGAGCTGGGACCACAGTCTCAAAGAAAACCATTAGTAACACACTACGCCGTCATGGATTAAAATCCTGTTGTTTGTAGGTGACCACCATCCACCATAATTTGAAAATAAATTAATTAAAATTTGTACAATGTGATTTTTTCTCATTTTGTCTAGTTGAAGTGTACCTATGATGAAAATTACAGGCCTCTCTCATCTTTTTAAACCATATATTTATTTATTTAACTAGGCAAGTCAGTTTAGAACAAACCTTGTCAGCTGGGGATTTGATCTTGCAACCTTTCGGTTACTAGTCCAACGCTCTAACCACGAGGCCTCCTGCCTCCTCTACACTCTAACCACTAGACTACCCTGCCTCTTCTATAGTCTAACCACTAGGCTACCCTGCCTCCTCTACACTCTAACCACTAGGCCACCCTACCTCCTCTACACTCTAACCACTAGGCTACCCTGCCGCCTCTACACTCTAACCACTAGGCTACCTGCCTCCTCTACACTCTAACCACTAGGCTACCCTGCCTCCTCTACACTCTAACCACT
Organism: Oncorhynchus keta; assembly: GCF_023373465.1. NCBI lineage: Eukaryota > Metazoa > Chordata > Actinopteri > Salmoniformes > Salmonidae > Oncorhynchus > Oncorhynchus keta. Next base: position 64,516 of record NC_068449.1, read on the forward strand.
AGGCTACCCTGCCGCCTCTACACTCTAACCACTAGGCTACCCTGCCACCTCTACACTCTAACCACTAGGCTACCTGCCTCCTCTACACTCTAACCACTAGGCTACCTGCCTCCTCTACACTCTAACCACTAGGCTACCTGCCTCCTCTACACTCTAACCACTAGGCTACCCTACCGCCTCTACACTCTAACCACTAGGCTACCCTGCCGCCTCTACACTCTAACCACTAGGCTACCCTACCTCCTCTACACTCTAACCACTAGGGCACCCTACCTCCTCTACACTCTAACCACTAGGCTACCTTCCTCCTCTACACTCTAACCACTAGGCTACCCTACCTCCTCTACACTCTAACCACTAGGGCACCCTACCTCCTCTACACTCTAACCACTAGGCTACCTGCCTCCTCCACACTCTAACCACTAGGCTACCCTGCCTCCTCTACACTCTAACCACTAGGCTACCCTGCCGCCTCTACACTCTAACCACTAGGCTACCCTGCCACCTCTACACTCTAACCACTAGGCTACCTGCCTCCTCTACACTCTAACCACTAGGCTACCCTACCGCCTCTACACTCTAACCACTAGGCTACCCTGCCGCCTCTACACTCTAACCACTAGGCTACCCTACCTCCTCTACACTCTAACCACTAGGGCACCCTACCTCCTCTACACTCTAACCACTAGGCTACCTTCCTCCTCTACACTCTAACCACTAGGCTACCCTACCTCCTCTACACTCTAACCACTAGGGCACCCTACCTCCTCTACACTCTAACCACTAGGCTACCTGCCTCCTCTACACTCTAACCACTAGGCTACCCTGCCGCCTCTACACTCTAACCACTAGACTACCCTGCCGCCTCTACACTCTAACCACTAGGCTACCTGCCTCCTCTACACTCTAACCACTAGGCTACCCTGCCGCCTCTACACTCTAACCACTAGGCTACCTGCCTCCTCTACACTCTAACCACTAGGCTACCTGCCCCCTCTACACTCTAACCACTAGGCTACCTGCCTCCTCTACACTCTAACCACTAGGCTACCTGCCTCCTCTACACTCTAACCACTAGGCTACCTGCCTCCTCTACACTCTAACCACTAGGCTACCTGCCTCCTCTACACTCTAACCACTAGGCTACCTGCCTCCTCTACACTCTAACCACTAGGCTACCTGCCTCCTCTACACTCTAACCACTAGGCTACCCTGCCGCCTCTACACTCTAACCACTAGGCTACCTGCCTCCTCTACACTCTAACCACTAGGCTACCCTGCCGCCTCTACACTCTAACCACTAGGCTACCCTGCCGCCTCTACACTCTAACCACTAGGCTACCTGCCTCCTCTACACTCTAACCACTAGGCTACCCTGCCGCCTCTACACTCTAACCACTAGGCTACCCTGCCGCCTCTACACTCTAACCACTAGGCTACCTGCCCCCTCTACACTCTAACCACTAGGCTACCTGCCTCCTCTACACTCTAACCACTAGGCTACCCTGCCCCCTCTACACTCTAATCACTAGACTACCTGCCTCCTCTACACTCTAACCACTAGGCTACCCTGCCCCCTCTACACTCTAACCACTAGGCTACCTGCCTCCTCTACACTCTAACCACTAGGCTACCTGCCTCCCCATAGAACTTCTTATATACACTCTCATACACTTTCCTCTCACCTGTCAGGTCTCGGCCCTGGAAAGGATCTTCAACGTCGGAGACCATCGAACGAGCCGTGCTGTCACACTCTGGGGTCTGGTACCTGTCACAGAGTGAAAGAGAGAGAGAGAGAGAGAGTCTGTCTCCTACCTTCCTTTTAACTCAGAGTACCTCAGTGATACAACAGTAAGGAGAGACAAGGGAGTACCTCAGAGATACAACTACATGATTTAAAAAGATGGACATGAGAGAAAGACCACAGAGTGTGTGCGTGTGTTTGTGAGAACACAGGCCTGCAGAAGAACAAAATGACCTCTGTTGTCATACCAAATCTCACAAAACAAGAGGCTCTGCCAACTGCCTCTGAGTCTCTCTCTCTCTCTCACACCAGGAATGTGAATTAAAGGCTACAACGGGAAGGCTACAGGATAAATGGTAATGTTTTCAGGAGGAGAAGAGTAAGACTTAGAAACATGTTGTTAAGCTTCAGTTAATTAAGAATGATCCCAACCATTCAGCAATGTATCAAATCGTTAGTAATCAAGACTGTGTTGTGTGTGTGTGTGTGTGTGTGTGTGTGTGTGTGTGTGTGTGTGTGTGTGTGTGTGTGTGTGTGTGTGTGTGTGTGTGTGTGTGTGTGTGTGTGAACGGCATGGATGGATATAATTTGGCCTGCCGTGTGAATTGTATGTTTCTGAGTGTTTCTAAATGGAAATGTTCAGGGAGAGTACATGTGTCTCTCATTTACTTTTTATACAAGAGATGCTCTTTTTTTTTGGTCAAAGTTCCAAGACGGAGTGTTTGGAGCGTGACTGTGTTCTAAAACAGAGTGTTTGGAGCGTGACTGTGTTCTAAAACAGAATGTTTGGAGCGTGACTGTGTTCTAAAACAGAGTGTTTGGAGCGTGACTGTGTTCTAAAACAGAGTGTTTGGAGCGTGACTGTGTTCTAAAACAGAGTGTTTGGAGCGTGACTGTGTTCTAAAACAGAATGTTTGGAGCGTGACTGTGTTCTAAAACAGAGTGTTTGGAGCGTGACTGTGTTCTAAAACAGAGTGTTTGGAGCGTGACTGTGTTCTAAAACAGAATGTTTGGAGCGTGACTGTGTTCTAAAACAGAATGTTTGGAGCGTGACTGTGTTCTAAAACAGAATGTTTGGAGCGTGACTGTGTTCTAAAACAGAGTTTTTGGAGCGTGACTGTGTTCTAAAACAGAGTGTTTGGAGCGTGACTGTGTTCTAAAACAGAGTGTTTGGAGCGTGACTGTGTTATAAAACAGAATGTTTGGAGCGTGACTGTGTTCTAAAACAGAATGTTTGGAGCGTGACTGTGTTCTAAAACAGAGTGTTTGGAGCGTGACTGTGTTCTAAAACAGAATGTTTGGAGCGTGACTGTGTTCTAAAACAGAATGTTTGGAGCGTGACTGTGTTCTAAAACAGAATGTTTGGAGCGTGACTGTGTTCTAAAACAGAGTGTTTGGAGCGTGACTGTGTTCTAAAACAGAGTTTTTGGAGCGTGACTGTGTTCTAAAACAGAGTGTTTGGAGCGTGACTGTGTTCTAAAACAGAGTGTTTGGAGCGTGACTGTGTTCTAAAACAGAGTGTTTGGAGCGTGACTGTGTTCTAAAACAGAATGTTTGGAGCGTGACTGTGTTCTAAAACAGAATGTTTGGAGCGTGACTGTGTTCTAAAACAGAATGTTTGGAGCGTGACTGTGTTCTAAAACAGAATGTTTGGAGCGTGACTGTGTTCTAAAACAGAGTGTTTGGAGCGTGACTGTGTTCTAAAACAGAATGTTTGGAGCGTGACTGTGTTCTAAAACAGAATGTTTGGAGCGTGACTGTGTTCTAAAACAGAATGTTTGGAGCGTGACTGTGTTCTAAAACAGAGTGTTTGGAGCGTGACTGTGTTCTAAAACAGAATGTTTGGAGCGTGACTGTGTTCTAAAACAGAATGTTTGGAGCGTGACTGTGTTCTAAAACAGAGTGTTTGGAGCGTGACTGTGTTCTAAAACAGAATGTTTGGAGCGTGACTGTGTTCTAAAACAGAGTGTTTGGAGCGTGACTGTGTTCTAAAACAGAATGTTTGGAGCGTGACTGTGTTCTAAAACAGAGTGTTTGGAGCGTGACTGTGTTCTAAAACAGAATGTTTGGAGCGTGACTGTGTTCTAAAACAGAGTGTTTGGAGCGTGACTGTGTTCTAAAACAGAATGTTTGGAGCGTGACTGTGTTCTAAAACAGAGTGTTTGGAGCGTGACTGTGTTCTAAAACAGAATGTTTGGAGCGTGACTGTGTTCTAAAACAGAAAACTGTGTTCTAAAACAGAATGTTTGGAGCGTGACTGTGTTCTGTGTTTGGAGCGTGACTGTGTTCTAAAACAGAGTGTTTGGAGCGTGACTGTGTTCTAAAACAGAGTGTTTGGAGCGTGACTGTGTTCTAAAACAGAGTGTTTGGAGCGTGACTGTGTTCTAAAACAAACAGTTCTAAAACAATGTTTGGAGCGTGACTGTGTTCTAAAACAGAATGTTTGGAGCGTGACTGTGTTCTAAAACAGAGTGTTTGGAGCGTGACTGTGTTCTAAAACAGAGTGTTTGGAGCGTGACTGTGTTCTAAAACAGAATGTTTGGAGCGTGACTGTGTTCTAAAACAGAGTGTTTGGAGCGTGACTGTGTTCTGGCTGCTGATACATCATAGGTTCTTCTGGCGAGGGAAACTGTAAAGGTTACTACGACAACACACAGTGTACTGTAAAGGCGTGACTGTGTTCACACAGTGCACTGTAAAGATGTTTGGAGCAACACACAGTGTACTGTAAAACAGAGTGTTTGGACACACACAGTGTACTGTAAAGGTGTTTACTACTGACGACACACACAGTGCACTGTAAAGATTACTACTGTGAAAAACACACAGTGTACTGTAAAGGTTACTGACTGTGTTCTAACACACAGTGCACTGTAAAGATTAATATGACAACACACAGTGTACTGTAAAGATTAATACGACAACAAACACAGTGTACTGTAAAGATTAATACGACAACACACACACAGTGTACTGTAAAGATTAATACGACAACACACACACAGTGTACTGTAAAGATTAATACGACAACACACACACAGTGTACTGTAAAGGTTACTACGACGACACACACAGTGTACTGTAAAGGTTACTACGACGACACACACAGTGCACTGTAAAGATTACTACGAAAAACACACAGTGTACTGTAAAGGTTACTACGACGACACACACAGTGCACTGTAAAGATTAATATGACAACACACAGTGTACTGTAAAGATTAATACGACAACACACAGTGTACTGTAAAGATTAATACGACAACACACAGTGTACTGTAAAGATTAATACGACAACACACAGTGTACTGTAAAGATTAATACGACAACACACAGTGTAATGTAAAGATTAATACGACAACACACAGTGTACTGTAAAGATTAATACGACAACACACACAGTGTACTGTAAAGATTAATACGACAACACACAGTGTACTGTAAATATTAATACGACAACACACAGTGTACTGTAAAGATTAATACGACAACACACAGTGTACTGTAAAGATTAATACGACAACACACAGTGTACTGTAAAGATTAATACGACAACACACAGTGTACTGTAAAGGTTACTACGACAACAAACACAGTGTACTGTAAAGATTAATAAAACAACACACAGTGTACTGTAAAGGTTACTACGACAACACACACAGTGTAATGACAAGATTAATAAAACAACACACAGTGTACTGTAAAGGTTACTACGACAACACACACAGTGTAATGTAAAGATTAATACGACAACACACAGTGTACTGTAAAGGTTACTACGACAACACACAGTGTACAGTAAAGATTAATACGACAACACACAGTGTACTGTAAAGATTAATACGACAACACACAGTGTACTGTAAAGATTAATAAAACAACACACAGTGTACTTTAAAGGTTACTACGACAACACACACAGTGTAATGTAAAGATGAATACGACAACACACAGTGTACTGTAAAGGTTACTACGACAACACACAGTGTACTGTAAAGGTTACTACGACAACACACAGTGTACTGTAAAGATTAATACGACAACACACAGTGTACTGTAAAGGTTACTACGACAACACACAGTGTACAGTAAAGATTAATACGACAACACACAGTGTACTGTAAAGATTAATACGACAACACACAGTGTACTGTAAAGATTAATACGACAACACACAGTGTAATGTAAAGATTAATACGACAACACACAGTGTACTGTAAAGGTTACTACGACAACACACAGTGTACAGTAAAGATTAATACGACAACACACAGTGTACTGTAAAGATTAATACGACAACACACAGTGCACTGTAAAGATTAATACGACAACACACAGTGTACTGTAAAGGTTACTACGACAACACACAGTGTACTGTAAAGATTAATACGACAACACACAGTGCACTGTAAAGATTAATACGACAACACACAGTGTACTGTAAAGATTAATACGACAACACACAGTGTACTGTAAAGGTTACTACGACAACACACAGTGTACTGTAAAGATTAATACGACAACACACAGTGTACTGTAAAGATTAATACGACAACACACAGTGTAATGTAAAGATTAATACGACAACACACAGTGTACTGTAAAGATTAATACGACAACACACAGTGTAATGTAAAGATTAATACGACAACACACAGTGTACTGTAAAGATTAATACGACAACACACAGTGTACTGTAAAGATTAATACGACAACACACACAGTGTACTGTAAAGATTAATACGACAACACACACAGTGTAATGTAAAGATTAATACGACAACACACAGTGTACTGTAAAGATTAATACGACAACACACAGTGTACTGTAAAGGTTACTACGACAACAAACACAGTGTACTGTAAAGGTTAATACGACAACAAACACAGTGTACTGTAAAGATTAATACGACAACACACAGTGTACTGTAAAGATTAATACGACAACACACAGTGTACTGTAAAGATTAATACGACAACACACAGTGTACTGTAAAGATTAATATGACAACACACAGTGTACTGTAAAGATTAATACGACAACAAACACAGTGTACTGTAAAGGTTAATACGACAACAAACACAGTGTACTGTAAAGATTAATACGACAACACACAGTGTACTGTAAAGATTAATACGACAACACACAGTGTACTGTAAAGATTAATACGACAACACACAGTGTACTGTAAAGATTAATATGACAACACACAGTGTACTGTAAAGATTAATACGACAACACACACAGTGTACTGTAAAGATTAATACGACAACACACAGTGTACTGTAAAGATTAATACGACAACACACACAGTGTACTGTAAAGATTAATACGACAACACACAGTGTACTGTAAAGATTAATACGACAACACACAGTGTACTGTAAAGATTAATACGACAACACACAGTGTAATGTAAAGATGAATACGACAACACACAGTGTACTGTAAAGATTAATACGACAACACACAGTGTACTGTAAAGATTAATACGACAACACACAGTGTAATGTAAAGATTAATACGACAACACACACACAGTGTACTGTAAAGATTAATACGACAACACACAGTGTACTGTAAAGATTAATACGATAACACACAATGTACTGTAAAGATTAATACGACAACACACAGTGTACTGTAAAGGTTAATACGACAACACACAGTGCACTGTAAAGATTAATACGACAACACACAGTGTACTGTAAAGATTAATACGACAACACACAGTGCACTGTAAAGATTAATACGACAACACACAGTGTACTGTAAAGATTAACTTGACAACACACACACAGTGTACTGTAAAGATTAATACGACAACACACAGTGTACTGTAAAGATTAATACGATAACACACAATGTACTGTAAAGATTAATACGACAACACACAGTGTAATGTAAAGATTAATACGACAACACACAGTGTACTGTAAAGATTAATACGACAACACACAGTGTAATGTAAAGATTAATACGACAACACACAGTGTACTGTAAAGATTAATACGACAACACACAGTGTACTGTAAAGATTAATACGACAACACACACAGTGTACTGTAAAGATTAATACGACAACACACACAGTGTACTGTAAAGATTAATACGACAACACACACAGTGTACTGTAAAGATTAATACGACAACACACAGTGTACTGTAAAGATTAATACGACAACACACAGTGTACTGTAAAGGTTACTACGACAACAAACACAGTGTACTGTAAAGGTTAATACGACAACAAACACAGTGTACTGTAAAGATTAATACGACAACACACAGTGTACTGTAAAGATTAATACGACAACACACAGTGTACTGTAAAGATTAATATGACAACACACAGTGTACTGTAAAGATTAATACGACAACACACACAGTGTACTGTAAAGATTAATACGACAACACACAGTGTACTGTAAAGATTAATACGACAACACACACAGTGTACTGTAAAGATTAATACGACAACACACAGTGTACTGTAAAGATTAATACGACAACACACAGTGTACTGTAAAGATTAATACGACAACACACAGTGTAATGTAAAGATGAATACGACAACACACAGTGTACTGTAAAGATTACTACGACAACACACAGTGTACTGTAAAGATTAATACGACAACACACAGTGTAATGTAAAGATTAATACGACAACACACAGTGTACTGTAAAGATTAACTTGACAACACACACACAGTGTACTGTAAAGATTAATACGACAACACACAGTGTACTGTAAAGATTAATACGATAACACACAATGTACTGTAAAGATTAATACGACAACACACAGTGTACTGTAAAGGTTAATACGACAACACACAGTGTACTGTAAAGATTAATACGACAACACACACAGTGTACTGTACGACAGGTCCATGGAAACAGGTCCATGGAAACAGCCCTTAGCCGTGGTATATTGGTCATATACCACAAACCCCTTATTGCTGTTATAAACTGGTTACCAACGTAATTAGAGCAGTAAAAATACTGCTATGGCTTTCAGGAGGGGATGTGGTATATAGCCAATATACCACAGCTAAGAGCTGTTCGTATGGCACAACGCAAGGTTTTATAGATGTAGAAACTTGCGTGGTTCAAGCCCTGAATGCTGATTGGCTGAATGTCATAGCAGTATTTTTACTAGCAATAAGGAGGGGATGTGGTATATAGCCAATATACCACTGCTAAGAGCTGTTCGTATGGCACAACGCAATATGAATAGCTATTAATACTCTTCATATTCAAAGAGAAAGTCAACCAGATGTCATCCATCTTCCAAATATATTTACATAATATATATTTACATAATATATATTTACATAATATATATTTACATAATACAGTCAAGACATTTAATGAACCAGATGTCATCCATCTTCCACATATATTTACATAATACAGTCAAGACATTTAATGAATTCATTGGTTTTCTGAGGACATATCCTCAGAGAGAGATCTCTCTAATAAACATTATTGCATATTTTTATTTTCATCATATTCAACAGTCTAGTCAAATATATATATATATATATATAAACAAATAAAGCTTGATGAAATGTCAAAGTTGAGATATATTTTTCCAGCCTGGTCCCAGATCTGCTTGTGCTGTCTTGCCAACTCCCACGGTCATCATAGACAGCACAAACAGAGCTGGAACCAGGCTCCAATCTTCATTTATTGATCAACAACATGGTGTGTGTGTGTGTGTGTGTGTGTGTGTGTGTGTGTGTGTGTGTGTGTGTGTGTGTGTGTGTGTGTGTGTGTGTGTGTGTGTGTGTGTGTGTGTGTGTGTGTACCTGGAAGAGGTGCCTGGTATGGGTTTCCCTGTGTGTGTGTGTGTGTGTGTGTGTGTGTGTGTGTGTGTGTGTGTGTGTGTGTGTGTGTGTGTGTGTGTGTGTGTGTGTGTGTGTGTGTGTGTGTGTGTGTGCGCGTGCGCTCGTGCGTGCCTGTCTACCTGGTAGAGGTGCCTGGTATTGGTCTCCCTGTGTCTACCAGAACACACCAACAGTACCCAGTGGACTGGTGGCACTGTACAGGCTTGTGGAGGCCCCCTGGTCCACAGTCTGGGATGTAGATGGCCTCACGAGGGTTCTGACGGGCCTCGTCCAGGGCACTCTGCCTCTCCTGGTCACAAGAGGGAACTTTCTCTAAAACCATGAGAAACACACTCAATACACACACAGACAACATGACAAATATACTGACACACACAGACAACATGACAAATAGTAAAATATACTCAGGAGGACAGACAGACAGACAGACAGACAGACAGACAGACAGACAGACAGACAGACAGACAGACAGACAGGAGGACAGACAGACAGGAGGACAGACAGACAGACAGACAGACAGACAGACAGACAGACAGACAGACAGACAGACAGACAGACAGACAGACAGACAGACAGACAGACAGACAGACAGACAGACAGACAGACAGACAGACAGACAGACAGACAGACAGACAGACAGACAGACAGACAGACAGACAGACAGGACAGACAGTAACATTCACATAACACACATACAGTCCAGTCAGCCCTGTATCTTATTAGACAGACTTACTGGAACAAAATGATGAAATACAAAATGTGAGGGAGAAACTCAGTGAAGATCAAACTGCACATTAATAGGGAGAGAAGCAGCTGAGAGAGAGAGAGAGAGAGAGAGAGAGAGAGAGAGAGAGAGAGAGAGAGAGAGAGAGAGAGAGAGAGAGAGAGAAAGAGAGCGAGAGAAAGAGAGAGAGAGAGAGAGAAAATAGAGAGAGAGAGAGAGAGAGAGAGAGAGAGAGAGAGAGAGAGAGAGAGAGAGAGAGAGAGAGAGAGAGAGAGAGAGAGAGAGGCAGAGCCAGAGAGAGAGAGAGAGAGAGAGAGAGAGAGAGAGAGAGAAAAAAGAGAGAGAGAGAAAGAGAGAGAGAAAATAGAGAGAGAGAGAGAGAGAGAGAGAAAATAGAGAGAGAGAGAGGCAGAGCCAGAGAGAGAGCCAGAGAGCCAGAGAGAGAGAGAAAATAGAGAGAGAGAGAGGCAGAGCCAGAGAGAGAGCCAGAGAGAGAGAGAAAATAGAGAGAGAGAGGCAGAGCCAGAGAGAGAGAGAAAGAGAGAGAGAAAATAGAGAGAGAGAGAGAAAATAGAGAGAGAGAGAGAGGCAGAGCCAGAAAGAGAGAGAGAAAATAGAAAGAGAGCCAGAGAGAGAGAGACAGGCAGGCAGGGTACGGGCCAAGAGCACCACTGCAACATGTGGAAGCTCCAACAGCACAGCGTTTGCTGGGCGCTGAAGTGGGATTTTGCCACCCTACCACCATCCATCCATTTCTCTTTTTCAATCAAGTGCGTTAATGAAACAGTAAGCTACAACAACAGCTCTAAGGCCACAGGGCTCTCCCTCTTTCTCTCTCCTCTCTTCTCGCTCTCCTTCCCTATGGCTCCTCACAGCCTCTCATTCCCTATCTCTCCTCTCCTCACAGCCTCTCCTTCCCTATCTCTCCTCTCCTCACAGCCTCTCCTCACAGCCTCTCCTTCCCTATCTCTCCTCTCCTCACAGCCTCTCCTTCCCTATCTCTCCTCTCCTCACAGCCTCTCCTTCCCTATCTCTCCTCTCCTCACAGCGTCTCCTTTCCTATCTCTCCTCTCCTCACAACCTCTCCTTCCCTATCTCTCCTCTCCTTCCCTATCTCTCCTCTCCTCACAGCGTCTCCTTCCCTATCTCTCCTCTCCTCACAGCGTCTCCTTCCCTATCTCTCCTCTCCTCACAGCCTCTCCTTCCCTATCTCTCCTCTCCTCACAGCCTCTCCGTACTGGTGTGTCTGGGTTCAGTATAGTACAGTTGGAGAAGGGAGCAGCATGTCCCTATACATTGTCCCAGATGGATCCCTCCTCCTTATCGTGGACTACTGTGGACCAGGGGCCCATAGATGCACTTTAATGACAATTACAGTGTAATCTACGTTGTCAGTACGTCTCCGCGTGTTGCTCATTACTATCATTATGTTAAGGACTGTTTAAGATTTCACGTCTAGGAGACAGACAACTGATGAACCTGGGCGGTTTGGGGAGTCTCACTCTAAATGATTTACCTCTGTTTATTATACAGAGAGGGCACCAGGCGTTGCAACGATTCATTTTTTATACATATACATAGAAAAGGGCTGCATGTGATCTCAGATCTCCGCCTGGCCCGTCTCGTTGATCCTCTCAGCTCTCTGTGTGTCAGGGAAACGTAGTGTATCCTGTCATCTTCGCCCTGGCCCGTCTCGTTGATCCTCTCAGCTCTCTGTGTGTCAGGGAAACGTAGTGTATCCTGTCATCTTCGCCCTGGCCCGTCTCGTTGATCCTCTCAGCTCTCTGTGTGTCAGGGAAACGTAGTGTATCCTGTCATCTTCGCCCTGGCCCGTCTCGTTGATCCTCTCAGCTCTCTGTGTGTCAGGGAAACGTAGTGTATCCTGTCATCTTCGCCCTGGCCCGTCTCGTTGATCCTCTCAGCTCTCTGTGTGTCAGGGGAACGTAGTGTATCCTGTCATCTTCGCCCTGGCCCGTCTCGTTGATCCTCTCAGCTCTCTGTGTGTCAGGGAAACGTAGTGTATCCTGTCATCTTCGCCCTGGCCCGTCTCGTTGATCCTCTCAGCTCTCTGTGTGTCAGGGAAACGTAGTGTATCCTGTCATCTTCGCCCTGGCCCGTCTCGTTGATCCTCTCAGCTCTCTGTGTGTCAGGGAAACGTAGTGTATCCTGTCATCTTCGCCCTGGCCCGTCTCGTTGATCCTCTCAGCTCTCTGTGTGTCAGGGAAACGTAGTGTATCCTGTCATCTTCGCCCTGGCCCGTCTCCATACATCCTCAATTCTGATCTAGTCATTTGGTTATTTTTATTCACTTGTCCCCATCATCAGATCATCAGCCGACGCTGTGAAGGATGACAAACAGCCTAAAGAAAACACATTACCATGGTTTCTAGTTGAGACCTCTCAGCTCTCTGTGGTCAGGGAAACTAGTGTATCAATATTTTGCTGAACACATTGATCATCTAGAAAATGTTTGTTCTCCATTGGCTGTCCCCTCTTCTCATGGCTGTCCCCTCTTCTCATGGCTCTCAGCTCTCTCTCCTCTCATGGCGTAGTGTATCCTGTCATCTTCTCATGGATGTCACGTTGATCCTCTCCTCTCATGGCTGTCACCTCCTCTCCTCTCATGGCTGTCCCTCCTCTCCTCTCATGGCTGTCCTCTCAGCTCTCCTCTCATGGCTGTCCCCTCCTCTCCTGTCATGGCTATCGCCCTTCTCATGGCTGATCCTCTCAGCTCTCTTGTCATGGCTAGTCATCCTGTCATCTTCCTCTCATGGCTGTGATCCTCTCAGCTCTCTGGCTGTCACCTCCTAGTCCTATCCTGTCATCTGTCCCCTGGCCCGTCTGGCTGTCCTCTCAGCTCTCTTCTCATGGCCTCTCCTCTCATGGCAGGAAACGTAGTGTATCCTGTCATCTTCGCCCTGGCCCGTCTGGCTGATCCTCTCAGCTCTCTTCTCATGGCTAGTCATCCTGTCATCTTCTCCTGGCCCTCTCGTTGATCCTCTCAGCTCTCTGGCTGTCCCTCTTCTCATGGCTGTCATCTTCCCTGGCCCTCTGGCTGTCCTCTCAGCTCTCTTCTCATGGCTGTCAGTGTCTCCTGTCATCTTCCCCTGGCCCGTCCTCGTTGATCCTCTCAGCTCCTCTGTGTGTCATGGCTGTCACCTCCTCTCATGGCTGTCACCTGGCCCTCTCTCCTCTCAGCTCTCTGTGTGTCACCTAGTGTATCCTGTCATGGCTGTCCCCTGGCCCTCTCCTTGATCCTCTCAGCTCTCTCTGTGTCATGGCTAGTCACCTCCTCTCCTGTCATCTTCGCCCTGGCCCTTCTCGTTGATCCTCTCAGCTCTCTGTGTGTCAGGGAAACGTAGTGTATCCTGTCATCTTCGCCCTGGCCCGTCTCCATACATCCTCAATTCTGATCTAGTCATTTGGTTATTTTTATTCACTTGTCCCCATCATCAGATCATCAGCCGACGCTGTGAAGGATGACAAACAGCCTAAAGAAAACACATTACCATGGTTTCCTAGAGAGACACCCAAAGAGGAAGAGAGGCTCAATGATAACTGTATCAATATTTTGCTGAACACATTGATCATCTAGAAAATGTTTGTTCTCCATTGGCTGTCCCCTCTTCTCATGGCTGTCACCTCCTCTCCTCTCATGGCTGTCCTCTCTTCTCATGGATGTCACCTCCTCTCCTCTCATGGCTATCACCTCCTCTCTTCTCATGGCTGTCACCTCCTCTCCTCTCATGGCTGTCCCCTCCTCTCCTCTCATGGCTGTCCCCTCCTCTCTTCTCATGGCTATCACCTCCTCTCCTCTCATGGCTGTCACCTCCTCTCTTCTCATGGCTGTCACCTCCTCTCCTCTCATGGCTGTCCCCTCTTCTCATGGCTGTCACCTCCTCTCTTCTCATGGCTGTCACCTCCTCTCATGGCTGTCACCTCCTCTCTTCTCATGGCTATCACCTCCTCTCCTCTCATGGCTATCACCTCCTCTCCTCTCATGGCTGTCCCCTCTTCTCATGGCTGTCACCTCCTCTCCTCTCATGGCTGTCACCTCCTCTCTTCTCATGGCTGTCACCTCCTCTCCTCTCATGGCTATCACCTCCTCTCCTCTCATGGCTGTCCCCTCTTCTCATGGCTGTCACCTCCTCTCCTCTCATGGCTGTCACCTCCTCTCTTCTCATGGCTGTCACCTCCTCTCCTCTCATGGCTGTCCCCTCCTCTCCTCTCATGGCTGTCACCTCCTCTCCTCTCATGGCTGTCACCTCCTCTCATGGCTGTCACCTCCTCTCTTCTCATGGCTGTCACCTCCTCTCCTCTCATGGCTGTCCCCTCCTCTCCTCTCATGGCTGTCACCTCCTCTCTTCTCATGGCTATCACCTCCTCTCCTCTCATGGCTGTCACCTCCTCTCTTCTCATGGCTATCACCTCCTCTCCTCTCATGGCTGTCCTCTCTTCTCGTGGCTGTCACCTCCTCTCCTCTCATGGCTGTCACCTCCTCTCCTCTCATGGCTGTCACCTCCTCTCCTCTCATGGCTGTCACCTCCTCTCTTCTCATGGCTGTCACCTCCTCTCCTCTCATGGCTGTCCCCTCCTCTCCTCACATAGCTGTCACCTCCTCTCCTCTCATGGCTGTCCCCTCCTCTCATGGCTGTCACCTCCTCTCCTCTCATGGCTGTCACCTCCTCTCCTCTCATGGCTGTCCCCTCCTCTCTTCTCATGGCTGTCACCTCCTCTCCTCTCATGGCTGTCCCCTCTTCTCATGGCTGTCACCTCCTCTCCTCTCATGGCTGTCACCTCCTCTCCTCTCATGGCTGTCACCTCCTCTCCTCTCATGGCTGTCCTCTCTTCTCATGGCTGTCACCTCCTCTCCTCTATGGCTGTCACCTCCTCTCATGGCTGTCCCCTCCTCTCCTCTCATGGCTGTCCCTCCTCTCCTCTCATGGCTGTCCCCTCCTCTCCTCTCATGGCTGTCACCTCCTCTCCTTCTCATGGCTGTCCCTCCTCTCTTCTCATGGCTGTCCCCTCCTCTCTTCTCATGGCTGTCCCCTCCTCCTCCTCCTCTCATGGCTGTCACTTCCTCTCCTCTCATGGCTGTCACCTCCCTCTCTTCTCATGGCTGTCCCCTCCTCTCCTCTCATGGCTGTCACCTCCTCTCCTCTCATGGCTGTCACCTCCTCTCTTCTCATGGCTGTCACCTCCTCTCCTCTCATGGCTGTCCCCTCCTCTCCTCACATAGCTGTCACCTCCTCTCCTCTCATGGCTGTCACCTCCTCTCATGGCTGTCACCTCCTCTCTTCTCATGGCTGTCCCCTCCTCTCCTCTCATGGCTGTCACCTCCTCTCCTCTCATGGCTGTCACCTCCTCTCCTCTCATGGCTGTCACCTCCTCTCTTCTCATGGCTATAACCTCCTCTCCTCTCATGGCTGTCCTCTCTTCTCGTGGATGTCACCTCCTCTCCTCTCATGGCTGTCACCTCCTCTCCTCTCATGGCTGTCCCCTCCTCTCCTCTCATGGCTGTCCCCTCTTCTCATGGCTGTCACCTCCTCTCTTCTCATGGCTATCACCTCCTCTCAAACTCATGGCTGTCACCTCCTCTCTTCTCATGGCTGTCACCTCCTCTCCTCTCATGGCTGTCCCCTCTTCTCATGGCTGTCACCTCCTCTCTTCTCATGGCTGTCACCTCCTCTCCTCTCATGGCTGTCCCCTCTTCTCTTCTCATGGCTGTCACCTCCTCTCCTCTCATGGCTGTCCTCTCTTCTCATGGATGTCACCTCCTCTCCTCTCATGGCTGTCACCTCCTCTCCTCTCATGGCTGTCCCCTCCTCTCCTCTCCTCTCATGGCTGTCCTCTCTTCTCATGGCTGTCACCTCCTCTCCTCTCATGGCTGTCCCCTCCTCTCCTCTCATGGCTGCCCCCTCCTCTCCTCTCATGGCTATCACCTCCTCTCCTCTCATGGCTGTCCCCTCCTCTCTTCTCATGGCTGTCACCTCCTCTCCTCTCATGGCTGTACCCTCCTCTCTTCTCATGGCTGTCACCTCCTCTCATGGCTGTCACCCCCTCTCCTCTCATGGCTGTCACCTCTTCTCATGGCTGTCACCTCCTCTCATGGCTGTCACCTCCTCTCCTCTCATGGCTGCCCCCTCCTCTCTTCTCATGGCTGTCCCCTCCTCTCTCCTCTCATGGCTGTCACTTCCTCTCTTCTCATGGCTGTCACCTCCTCCTTCTCATGGCTGCCCCCTCCTCTGTTCTCATGGCTGATCTCTTCTCATGGCTGTCACCTCCTCTCCTCTCATGGCTGTCACCTCCTCTCCTCTCATGGCGGTCACCTCCTCTCTTCTCATGGCTGTCACCTCCTCTCCTCTCATGGCTGTACCCTCCTCTCTTCTCATGGCTGTCACCTCCTCTCCTCTCATGGCTGTCCCCTCCTCTCCTCTCATGGCTGTCACCTCCTCTCCTCTCATGGCTGCCCCCTACTCTCCTCTCCTCTCCTCTCCTCTCCTCTCCTCTCCTCTCCTCTCCTCTCCTCTCCTCTCCTCTCCTCTTCTGTCTGAGCAGCTCTCAACATCTCCAAAGCAAAAGGTCAAAGAAAACAGTCCAGGACTCTAGAGTGGTCACAGTTAAGAGCCTGCTATAAACACAATATTCTCTTTGACGCTCTCTCTCTCTTTCTCTCCCTCTCTGAAAGACACTTAGCCAGCACCCCCCTTCTACTCTCCACGCAATCACTACAAAGGTGTCTTTCAGCTGTGGGGTAATCACCACAATGGTGTACAGCTGCAGTGATCGGTAAGCTGCTCTGACAGCTGACTCTTAAAGTTAATGAGGGAGATATAAGTCTCCAAATTCAGTGATTTTTGCAATTCGTTCCAGTCATTGGCAGCAGAGAACTGGAAGGAAAGGCGGCCAAAGGAGGAATTGGCTTTGGGGGTGACCAGTGAGATATACCTGCTGGAATGCCTGCTACGGGTGGTTGCTGCTATGGTGACTAGTGAGCTGAGATAAGGCGGAGCTTTACCTAGCAGATACTTATAGATGACATGGAGCCAGTGGTTTTGGCGACGAGTATGAAGCGAGGACCAGCCAACGAAGAGCGTACAGGTCACAGTGGTGGGTAGTATATGGGGCTTTGGTGACAAAACAGATGGCACTGTGATAGACTGCATCCAATTTGTTGAGTAGGGTATTGGAGGCTATTTTGTAAATGACATCGCCAAAGTCGAGTATCGGTAGGAGAGTCCGTTTTACGAGGATAAGTTTGGTAGCATGAGTGAAGGAGGCTTTGTTTGCGAAATAGGAAGCCAATTCTAGATTAACTCTCAGATTGTTAAGGAATACTAAAAGCTATCAAGCCCTGGACAAACCTGCTGTTCACTATTTAACAAACACACACACAGTCCCTGTCTGAGGAGTGACAAAATCTGCCTCACACACACACACACACACACACACACACACACACACACACACACACACACACACACACACACACACACACACACACACACACACACACACACACACACACACACACACACACACACACACATACACACACACAAACACTCTCTGTCTGAGGAGTTACGCAACATCGTGTTCCTGTCCTCTCAGGACATGACATGTTAATGAGAAACAGGAAGCCAGTGTTTCCACAGGAGTTCCAAAGAGCTTTCACTCTCAATCTGTTTTTACAAAGCATATAGCTTAGTTATTGTTAAAAGCATATAGCCTGGTTATTGTTAAAAGCATATAGCCTGGTTATTGTTAAAAGCATATAGCCTGGTTATTGTTAAAAGCATATAGCCTGGTTATTGTTAAAAGCATATAGCCTTTGGCATTGTTGGTTAGG
The DNA here is from genome assembly GCF_023373465.1 of Oncorhynchus keta. NCBI lineage: Eukaryota > Metazoa > Chordata > Actinopteri > Salmoniformes > Salmonidae > Oncorhynchus > Oncorhynchus keta. The sequence continues at coordinate 82,690 of NC_068449.1, forward strand.
GCTTGCAAAGCATATGGCTATTTGCCTGGTTATTGTTAAAAGCATATAGCCTGGTCCTTTCAGAATAAGTCCTCCTCAGAATACAGTCCTCCTCTCAGAATACAGTCCTCCTCTCAGAATACAGTCCTCCTTTCAGAATATTGTACAGTCCTCTCAGAATACAGTAGAATAAGCATATAGCCTTTGAATACAGTTTCAGAATACAGTTTCCTACAGAATATGCATTGTTGGTTACAGGGCTTGCAAGTCCTCCTTTCAGAATAAGCAGAATACATGGCTCATTTGACAAATAACAATACATTTTATTTTATTAGAATTACAGTCCTCCTTTCAGAATACAGTCCTCCTTTCAGAATACAGTCCTCCTCTCAGAATACAGTCCTCCTTTCAGAATACAGTCCTCCTCTCAGAATACAGTCCTCCTTTCAGAATACAGTCCTCCTTTCAGAATACAGTCCTCCTTTCAGAATACAGTCCTCCTTTCAGAATACAGTCCTCCTTTCAGAATACAGTCCTCCTCTCAGAATACAGTCCTCCTCTCAGAATACAGTCCTCCTTTCAGAATACAGTCCTCCTTTCAGAATACAGTCCTCCTTTCAGAATACAGTCCTCCTCTCAGAATACAGTCCTCCTCTCAGAATACAGTCCTCCTTTCAGAATACAGTCCTCCTTTCAGAATACAGTCCTCCTCTCAGAATACAGTCCTCCTCTCAGAATACAGTCCTCCTTTCAGAATACAGTCCTCCTTTCAGAATACAGTCCTCCTCTCAGAATACAGTCCTCCTCTCAGAATACAGTCCTCCTCTCAGAATACAGTCCTCCTTTCAGAATACAGTCCTCCTTTCAGAATACAGTCCTCCTCTCAGAATACAGTCCTCCTCTCAGAATACAGTCCTCCTTTCAGAATACAGTCCTCCTTTCAGAATACAGTCCTCCTTTCAGAATACAGTCCTCCTTTCAGAATACAGTCCTCTCAGAATACAGTCCTCCTCTCAGAATACAGTCCTCCTTTCAGAATACAGTCCTCCTCTACAGTCCTCCTCTCAGAATACAGTCCTCCTCTCAGAATATAGTCCTCCTCTCAGAATACAGTCCTCCTTTCAGAATACAGTCCTCCTTTCAGAATACAGTCCTCCTCTCAGAATACAGCCCTCCTTTCAGAATACAGTCCTATCAGAATACAGTCCTCCTTTCAGAATGCAGTCCTCCTCTCAGAATAAAGTCCTTCTTTCAGAATACAGTCCTCCTTTCAGAATACAGTCCTCTCAGAATACAGTACTCCTTTCAGAATACAGTCCTCCTTTCAGAATACAGTCCTCCTTTCAGAATACAGTCCTCCTCTCAGAATACAGTCCTCCTCTCAGAATACAGTCCTCCTTTCAGAATACAGTCCTCCTTTCAGAATACAGTCCTCCTTTCAGAATACAGTCCTCCTTTCAGAATACAGTCCTCCTCTCAGAATACAGTCCTCCTCTCAGAATACAGTCCTCCTCTCAGAATACAGTCCTCCTTTCAGAATACAGTCCTCCTCTCAGAATACAGTCCTCCTCTCAGAATACAGTCCTCCTTTCAGAATACAGTCCTCCTTTCAGAATACAGTCCTCCTCTCAGAATACAGTCCTCCTCTCAGAATACAGTCCTCCTTTCAGAATACAGTCCTCCTTTCAGAATACAGTCCTCCTCTCAGAATACAGTCCTCCTTTCAGAATACAGTCCTCTCAGAATACAGTCCTCCTTTCAGAATACAGTCCTCCTTTCAGAATACAGTCCTCCTTTCAGAATATAGTCCTCTCAGAATACAGTCCTCCTCTCAGAATGCAGTCCTCCTCTCTGAATACAGTCCTCCTCTCAGAAGACAGTCCTCCTCTGAATACAGTCCTCCTCAGAATACAGTCCTCCTCTCAGAATACAGTCCTCCTTTCAGAATACAGTCCTTTCAGAATACAGTCCTCCTCTCAGAATACAGTCCTCCTTTCAGAATACAGTCCTCAGAATACAGTCCTCCTCTCAGAATACAGTCCTCCTCTCAGAATACAGTCCTCCTCTCAGAATACAGTCCTCCTCTCAGAATACAGTCCTCCTCTCAGAATACAGTCCTCCTTTCAGAATACAGTCCTCCTCTCAGAATACAGTCCTCCTCTCAGAATACAGTCCTCCTCTCAGAATACAGTCCTCCTCTCAGAATACAGTCCTCCTCTCAGAATACAGTCCTCCTTTCAGAATACAGTCCTCCTCTCAGAATACAGTCCTCCTCTCAGAATACAGTCCTCCTCTCAGAATACAGTCCTCCTCTCAGAATACAGTCCTCCTTTCAGAATACAGTCCTCCTCTCAGAATGCAGTCCTCCTCTCAGAATACAGTCCTCCTCTCAGAATGCAGTCCTCCTCTCAGAATACAGTCCTCCTCTCGGAAAACAGTCCTCCTCTCAGAATATATTCCTCCTCTCAGAATACAGTCCTCCTTTCAGAATACAGTCCTCCTTTCAGAATACAGTCCTCCTCTCAGAATACAGCCCTCCTTTCAGAATACAGTCCTATCAGAATACAGTCCTCCTTTCAGAATGCAGTCCTCCTCTCAGAATAAAGTCCTTCTTTCAGAATACAGTCCTCCTTTCAGAATACAGTCCTCTCAGAATACAGTACTCCTTTCAGAATACAGTCCTCCTTTCAGAATACAGCCCTCCTTTCAGAATACAGTCCTCCTTTCAGAATACAGTCCTCCTTTCAGAATACAGTCCTCCTCTCAGAATACAGTCCTCCTCTCAGAATTACAGTCCTCCTCTCAGAATACAGTCCTCCTCTCAGAATACAGTCCTCCTTTCAGAATACAGTCCTCCAGAATACAGTTCAGAATACAGTCCTCCTCTCAGAATACAGTCCTCCCTCCTCAGAATACAGTCCTCCTCTCAGAATGCAGTCCTCCTCTCAGAATAAAGTCCCTTTCAGAATACAGTCCTCCTCTCAGAATACAGTCCTCCTTTCAGAATACAGTCCTCCTCTCAGAATACAGTCCTCCTCTCAGAATACAGTCCTCCTCTCAGAATACAGTCCTCCTCTCAGAATACAGTCCTCCTCTCAGAATACAGTCCTCCTCTCAGAATACAGTCCTCCTCTCAGAATACAGTCCTCCTCTCAGAATACAGTCCTCCTTTCAGAATACAGTCCTCCTTTCAGAATACAGTCCCTTTCAGAATACAGTCCTCCTCTCAGAATACAGCCCTCCTTTCAGAATACAGTCCTATCAGAATACAGTCCTCCTTTCAGAATGCAGTCCTCCTCTCAGAATACAGTCCTCCTCTCAGAATACAGTCCTCCTCTCAGAATACAGTCCTCTCAGAATACTCAGAATACAGTCCTCCTCTCAGAATACAGTCCTCCTTTCAGAATACAGCCCTCCTCTCAGAATACAGTCCTCAGAATCTCAGAATACTCTCAGAATACAGTCCTCCTCTCAGAATACAGTCCTCCTCTCAGAATACAGTCCTCCTTTCAGAATACAGTCCCCTCCTCTCAGAATACAGTCCTCCTCTCAGAATACAGTCCTCCTCTCAGAATACAGTCCTCCTTCAGAATACAGTCCTACAGTCCTCCTTTCTGAATTCAGAATACAGTCAGAATACAGTCCTCCTTTCAGAATACAGCCCTCCTCTCAGAATACAGTCCTCCTCTCAGAATACAGTCCTCCAGAATACAGTCCTCCTCTCAGAATACAGTCCTCCTTTTAGAATACAGCCCTCCTCTCAGAATACATTCCTCCTCTCAGAATACAGTCCTCCTCTCAGAATAGAGTCCTCCTCTCAGAATACAGTCCTCCTTTTAGAATACAGCCCTCCTCTCAGAATACAGCCCTCCTCTCAGAATACAGTCCTCCTTTTAGAATACAGCCCTCCTCTCAGAATACAGTCCTCCTTTCAGAATACAGTCCTCTGTGGCCTGCCTGGTCTAGTGGTAATGTCGCAGCATCAGGTGTCTAAGTCAAAGCCTCAACTCTGTTCCACTTGAAATATTGACCGTAATTCAAATCCACAAACCTTTGGGGAGCAACATTACAACATTATACCGGGACAGTCTGCTGTTCTCTACTTCATCAATAGTCACTACAGGGGGAGGCAAATTGAGAAAGACTCTGGCCAGGACTCAGACTCTGGCAGTTCCAAGGGGAAGAGAGGGAGTCAGCAGTGTGATTCAGTCTATACTGCAGTAAACTCCTCACCCAGTGTGATTCAGTCTGTACTATAGAAAACTCCCCACTCACCTCTGAGTCGTAAATGACACCCTATTCCCTATACAGGGTGCTATTTGGAATGCGCGCCTGCGTATCTATATAGAGAATAGGGTTTTATTTGGGATGCACCCTCCATCTATGAGTCACTATTCTAACACCCCCCCCCCCAGCCCAATCTCTCCCTCTCTCTCACTCTGTTCTCTTTCTCTGTCCCATTATCCCTCCCTCAGACGATGTTCTGTAGCGTGAAACCAACTCGGTTCCAGAGAGAACGACTGGGCATACCTAGGGGCTGCTGTAAGCGTTCAGGGTTAATTGTCATGGAGACACAGACCGGCTAAACAAATTACACCCAGAGAAACACGATCCCGACTTTGCAAGCTATCCTCACCCCATCACTGTTCCTCCAGCCCAATCTCTCCTCTCCTCTCCTTTCTCTCTCCCTCCCTCCTCTGAAACAACTCGGTTCCAGAGAGAACGACTGGGCTCCTGTCTCATCCTGATCCTCACCCCATCACTGTTCCTCCAATTTAAGTATTTTAATTTGTAAAAGGTCTGGAAACAAAGAAGTTGTGCAACCTGTCTCATGAGAGGAAGTGATCTGGCAGTAGTATCATAGAAAGGCCTACAACCATGTCTGAGAGACCAGAATATATGAGCTGATCTGGCAGTAGTATCATAGAAAGGCCTACAACCATGTCTGAGAGACCAGAATATATGAGCTGATCTGGCAGTAATATCATTGAGACCAGAATATATTAGCTGATCTGGAAGTAGTATCATAGTGAGACCAGCATATATGAGCTGTTCTGGCAGTAGTGTCATAGAGACCAGAATATATTAGCTGATCTGGCAGAATATATTATATTATCATAGGGAGACCAGAATATATTAGCTGATCTGGCAGTATTATCATAGGGAGACCAGAATATATTAGCTGATCTGGCAGTAGTATCATAGGAGACCAGAATATATGAGCTGATCTGGCAGTAGTGTCATAGAGACCAGAATATATTAGCTGATCTGGCAGAATATATTATATTATCATAGGGAGACCAGAATATATTAGCTGATCTGGCAGTAGTGTCATAGGGAGACCAGAATATATTAGCTGATCTGGAAGAAGTATCATAGGGAGACCAGAATATATTAGCTGATCTGGCAGTAGTATCACAGGGAGACCAGAATATATTAGCTGATCTGGGGGTAGTATCAGACGGAGACCAGAATATATTAGCTGATCTGGCAGTAGTATCAAAGAGAGACCAGAATATATTAGCTGATCTGGAAGTAGTATCATAGAGATCAGAATATATTAGCTGATCTGGCAGTAGTATCATAGAGACCAGAATATATTAGCTGATCTGGCAGTAGTATCATAGGGAGACCAGAACATATTAGCTGATCTGGCAGTAGTGACACACGGACCAGAATATATTAGATGATCTGGCAGTAGTATCATGGAGAGACCAGAATATATTATCTGATCTGGCAGTAGTATCATAGGGAGACCAGAATATATTAGCTGATCTGGCAGTAGTGTCACAGACAGCAGAATATATTAGCTTATCTGGCAGTAGAGTCATAGAGAGACCAGAATATATTAGCTGATCTGGCAGTAGTATCATAGGGAGACCAGAATATATTAGCTGATCTGGCAGTAGTATCATAGGAGACCAGAATATATTAGCTGATCTGGCAGTAGTATCATAGAGACCAGAATATATTAGCTGATCTGGCAGTAGTATCATAGAGAGACCAGAATATATTAGCTGATCTGGCAGTAGTATCATAGAGAGACCATAATATATTAGCTGATCTGGCAGTAGTATCATAGAGAGACCATAATGTATTAGCTGATCTGGCAGTAGTATCATAGAGAGACCATAATATATTAGCTGATCTGGCAGTAGTATCAAAGAGAGACCAGAATATATTAGCTGATCTGGCAGTAGTATCATAGAGACCAGAATGTATTAGCTGATCTGGCAGTAGTATTATAGAGACCAGAATATATTAGCTGATCTGGCAGTAGTGTCACAGACAGCAGAATATATTAGCTCATCTGGCAGTAGAGTCATAGAGAGACACAAATATATTAGCTGATCTGGCAGTAGTATCATAGAGACCAGAATACATTAGCTAATCTGGCAGGAGTATCAAAGAGACCAGAATATATTAGCTGATCTGGCAGCAGTGTCATAGAGACCAGAAAATATTAGCTGATCTGGCAGTAGTATCAAAGAGAGACCAGAATATATTAGCTGATCTGGCAGTAATATCATAGGGAGACCAGAATATATCATCTGATCTGGCAGTAGAATCATAGAGAGACCAGAATATATTAGCTGATCTGGCAGTAATATCATAGGGAGACCAGAATATATCATCTGATCTGGCAGTAGAATCATAGGGAGACCAGAATATATTAGCTGATCTGGCAGTAGTATCATAGAGAGACCCGAATATATTAGCTGATCTGGCAGTAGTATCATAGAGAGACCAGAATACATTCGCTGATCTGTAGTGGGTTCGATTCCCGGGACCACCCATACGTAGAATGTATGCACACATGACTGTAAGTCGCTTTGGATAAAAGCGTCTGCTAAATGGCATATATTATTATATTATTATAATAGAGAGACCAGAATATATTAGCTGATCTGGCAGTAGTATCATAGAGACCTGAATATATTAGCTGATCTGGCAGTAGTATCATAGAGACCAGAATATATTAGCTGATCTGGCAGTAGTATCATAGAGACCAGAATATATTAGCTGATCTGGCAGTAGTATCATAGGGAGACCAGAATATATTAGCTGATCTGGCAGTAGTATTATAGGGAGACCAGAATATATTAGCTGATCTGGCAGTAGTATTATAGAGAGACCAGAATATATTAGCTGATCTGGCAGTAGTATCATAGGGAGACCAGAATATATTAGCTGATCTGGCAGTAGTATCATAGAGAGACCAGAATATATTAGCTGATCTGGCAGTAGTATCATAGAGACCAGAATACATTAGCTGATCTGGAGGTAGAATCATAGAGAGACCAGAATATATTAGCTAATCTGGCAGTAGTATCGAAGAGACCAGAATATATTAGCTGATCTGGCAGCAGTGTCATAGAGAGACCAGAATATATTAGCTGATCTGGCAGTAGTATCATAGGGAGACCAGAATATATTAGCTGATCTGGCAGTAATATCATAGAGACCAGAATATATTAGCTGATCTGGCAGTAGTACCAGAATATACAGAGACCAGAATATACCAGAATATAATAGCTGATCTGGCAGTAGTGTCATAGAGACCAGAATATATTAGCTGATCTGGCAGTAGTATCATAGGGAGACCAGAATATATAGCTGATCTGATCTGGCAGTAGTATCATAGAGAGACCAGAATATATTAGCTAATCTGGCAGGAGTATCGAAGAGACCAGAATATATTAGCTGATCTGGCAGCAGTGTCATAGAGACCAGAAAATATTAGCTGATCTGGCAGTAGTATCAAAGAGAGACCAGAATATATTAGCTGATCTGGCAGTAATATCATAGGGAGACCAGAATATATCATCTGATCTGGCAGTAGAATCATAGAGAGACCAGAATATATTAGCTGATCTGGCAGTAATATCATAGGGAGACCAGAATATATCATCTGATCTGGCAGTAGAATCATAGGGAGACCAGAATATATTAGCTGATCTGGCAGTAGTATCATAGAGAGACCCGAATATATTAGCTGATCTGGCAGTAGTATCATAGAGAGACCAGAATACATTCGCTGATCTGTAGTGGGTTCGATCATAGGGACCATAATATATTAGAATGTATTCACACATGACTGTAATATATAAAAGCGTCTGCTAAATGGCATATATTATTATATTATTATAATAGAGAGACCAGAATATATTAGCTGATCTGGCAGTAGTATCATAGAGAGACCTGAATATATTAGCTGATCTGGCAGTAGAATCATAGAGACCAGAATATATTAGCTGATCTGGCAGTAGTATCATAGAGACCAGAATATATTAGCTGATCTGGCAGTAGTATCATAGAGAGACCAGAATATATTAGCTGATCTGGCAGTAGTATTATAGGAGATCCAGAATATATTAGCTGATCTGGCAGTAGTATTATAGGGAGACCAGAATATATTAGCTGATCTGGCAGTAGTATCATAGGGAGACCAGAATATATTATCTGATCTGTCAGTAGTATCATAGAGAGACCAGAATATATTAGCTGATCTGGCAGTAGTATTATAGAGAGACCAGAATATATTAGCTGATCTGTCAGTAGTATATATAGAGACCAGAATATATCATCTGATCTGTCAGTGATATCATAGAGACCAGAATATATTAGCTGATCTGGCAGTAATGTCATAGAGAGACCAGAATATATTAGCAGATCTGGCAGTAGTATGATAGAGAGACCATAATATATTAGCTGATCTGGCAGTAGTATCATAGAGAGACCAGAATATATTAGTTGATCTGGCAGAATATATCATCTAGAGACCAGACCAGAATATATTAGTTGATCTGGCAGTAGTACCATAACAGAGATTAGAATATATTAGCTGATCTGGAAGTAGTACCATAGAGACCAGAATATATTAGCTGATCTGGCAGTAGTATCATAGGGAGACCAGAATATATCATCTGATCTGGCAGTAGTATCATAGAGACCAGAATATATTAGCTGATCCGGCAGTAATATCATAGGGAGACCAGAATATATCATCTGATCTGGCAGTAGTATCATAGAGACCAGAATATATTAGCTCATTTGGAAGTAGACACAGGGAGAACTGAATATATTAGCTGATCTGGCAGTAGTATCATAGAGACCAGAATATATTCGCTGATCTGGAAGTAGACACAGGGAGAACTGAATATATTAGCTGATCTGGCAGTAGTATCATAGAGACCAGAATATATTAGCTGATCTGGCAGTAATATCATAGGGAGACCAGAATATATCATCTGATCTGGCAGTAGTATCATAGAGACCAGAATATATTAGCTGATCTGGCAGTAATTATCATATGGAGACAAAATATATTAGCTGATCTGGAAGTAGACACAGGGAGACCAGAATATATTAGCTGATCTGGCAGTAGTATCATAGGGAGACCAGAATATATTAGCTGATCTGGCAGTAGTATCATAGGGAGACCAGAATATATTAGCTGATCTGGCAGTAGTATCATAGAGAGACCAGAATATATTAGCTGATCTGGCAGTAGTATCATAGGGAGACCATAATGTATTAGCTGATCTGGCAGTAGTATCATCAATGAATTAGCTGCTAGTCTCACACTTAAATCAGCAAGAGCAAAATAAACCCAAAGCAAATCTCTTAATCATTTTAGAATTTAAAGGTGCAATCTGCAATTCAAACAACAACAAAGTGGTTTTGCTGACATTTTTATGTGGGGTAAGAAGCAGAGGGATCGAGCTGGAGAGATGTAACCACTCTAAAATCAATCCCAGATTGTCCCTTTAAACCAGTAATCAGCAGTGAGAGTTTGATGGGAAAGTTAACCATAATAGATTGTAATTGTAGACAGCTCTCACCGGGTCGCCTGGTGCTGGAACTGTTCTGTTTACTCTCCTTATAAACCAGCTGTTTGATCCACAAGGTCGGAGCCGTAATCTCTGCAATGATACAGGTAGAGAACAGGGGCGCGTTTAGCAGGATACAATGTTTTGGAACGTTCAGAAATATGCTATTTAGAACAAAAATGCCTCTCTGACATGTAGTATAAGCTAGAGACCAGAATCACGTTGGCTCTGTTCATTGGAATTTCCATTTGCAACGTTTGAGAACGTGGATCAGGTACAGTCAGAATACATCAGCAACAGAAACTACAGTACAGTATGAAGACAGGCTAAAACTGCTCCTCCAATAGAAATCACCGATCCCACTTGTTGTCATGGCGACGTTGACTAGCTAAACGCATGCGTAGGAACACGTCATCGGGTCTAACGGTCGTGTTTCTGTCGAACCAGGCCATCAAATCAAAGGCTCCTCCCATAGAAAGTTGTTTTTGACAAAAATGAAAACGTGTCAGTTTGTCACATTCACAACGTTGTAGTAATGACAGGTTCTGCTACTTAAAACACTGGCCAATGAGATAGAGGCAGAACGACACTCTGCGCTATAGCATATATAGGAGGTTGGAGCTGTGCAACGAGATAGAGGCAGAACGACACTCTGCGCTATAGCATATATAGGAGGTTGGAGCTGTGCAACGAGATAGAGGCAGAACGACACTCTGCGCTATAGCATATATAGGAGGTAGGAGCTGTGCAACGAGATAGAATATATTAGGCAGAACGACACTCTGCGCTATAGCATATATAGGAGGTAGGAGCTGTGCAACGAGATAGAGGCAGAACGACACTCTGCGCTATAGCATATATAGGAGGTAGGAGCTGGCAGAGATAGAGGCAGAACGACACTCTGCGCTATAACATATATAGGAGGTAGGAGCTGATCTGGCAACGAGATAGCGGCAGAACGACACTCTGCGCTATAGCATATATAGGAGGTTGGAGCTGTGCAACGAGATAGAGGCAGAACGACACTCTGCGCTATAGCATATATAGGAGGTTGGAGCTGTGCAACGAGATAGCGGCAGAACGACACTCTGCGCTATAGCATATATAGGAGGTAGGATCTGATGTGCAACATAGATAGAGGCAGAACTGACACTCTGCGCTATAGCATATATAGGAGGTAGGAGCTGTGCAACGAGATAGAGGCAGAATAGAGACACTCTGCGCTATAACATATATTAGGAGGTAGGAGCTGTATAACGAGATAGCGGCAGAACGACACTCTGCGCTATAGCATATATAGGAGGTTGGAGCTGTGCAACGAGATAGCGGCAGAATCGACACTCTGCGCTATAGCAATATAGGAGGTAGGAAAACGAGATAGAGTGCAGAACGACACTCTGCGCTATAGCATATATAGGATAGGAGCTGTGACAAGAATAACGAGATAGCGGCAGCGACACTCTGCGCTATAGCATATATAGGAGAATATATTAGCTGTGCAACGAGATAGAGGCAGAACTGGACACTCTGCGAGATAGCATATATAGGAGGTAGGAGCTGTGCAACGAGATAGAGGCAGAACGACACTCTGCGCTATAGCATATATAGGAGGTAGGAGCTGTGCAACGAGATAGCGGCAGAAGGGAGACACTCTGCTGCTATAGCATATATAGGAGGTAGGAGCTGTGCAACGAGATAGAGGCAGAATGACACTCTGCGCTATAGCATATATAGGAGGTTGTGCACTTGGCAACGAGATTTGTTAACGGAGCATTTTTATGGGGTATAAAGCAGAGATCTGAGAGAGATGAACGACACTCTGCGCTATAGCATAATATAGGAGGTAGGAGCTAATTAACGAGATAGAGGCAGAACGACACTCTGCGCTATAGCAAATATAGGAGGTAGGAGCTGTGCAACAAGATAGAGGCAGAACGAACACTCTGCGCTATAGCATATATAGGAGGTTGGAGCTTTGCAACGAGAAGAGGCAGAAGACACTCTGCAGAAACTATAGCATATATAGGAGGTAGGACTGCTGTGCAACGAGATAGAGGCAGAACGACACTAAACTGCGCTATAGCATATAAAGGAGGTCAAATGGAGCTCCTCCCAAGAGAAGAGTTTTTGCAAAATGAAAACTCTGTTTGTCACATTAGCATATATAGGAGGTCTGCTACTTAAAAGCTGGCAATGAGATAGAGGCAGAACGACACTCTGCGCTATAGCATATATAGGAGGTAGGAGCTGTGCAACGAGATAGAGGCAGAACGACACTCTGCGCTATAGCATATATAGGAGGTTGGAGCTGTGCAACGAGATAGAGGCAGAACGACACTCTGCGCTATAGCATATATAGGAGGTAGGAGCTGTGCAACGAGATAGCGGCAGAACGACACTCTGCGCTATAGCATATATAGGAGGTAGGAGCTGTGCAACGAGATAGAGGCAGAACGACACTCTGCGCTATAGCATATATAGGAGGTAGGAGCTGTGCAACGAGATAGAGGCAGAACGACACTCTGCGCTATAGCATATATAGGAGGTAGGAGCTGTGCAACGAGATAGAGGCAGAACGACACTCTGCGCTATAGCATATATAGGAGGTTGGAGCTGTGCAACGAGATAGAGGCAGAACGACACTCTGCGCTATAGCATATATAGGAGGTAGGAGCTGTGGGCTTTGCAACGAGATAGAGGCAGAACGACAGTATATGATTAGGGAGATTCTATATGTGATTCTATGATATTAGTAACATACTGGGTCATCGACTTAGTAACTAACCTACTGGGTCATTGATAATGGAATTTATGTTTAAATTAATGATTAGAATATTCCACCCTGAAACCATATAATTGTATAAAATGTATTAGAGTCATAAAACTATAATCTGATGATGTGTGTAGCTTTATTCAGAATTAGAACAAGGACCTTTTGTTCCTTTTTAGCATGTAAGCAGGGTGCATGTGGGAAACAAATGATAAGAGGAGCTATCGACAGACAAGCTGGACCACTGTGTTCCTTACAGGATATTCTGTCTCCACCCGTGGAGGGGAGAAACTGTGTGGCTTGCATAACTAAAGATTAACTTCATAGATCTGGCCGACTTTGTGACAGCGTGCAGGGTTTGTTAACGCGGGGATATAAATAGGTATTCTGAGATAGGATGGTGATTCTGTACAAATAGGATAACATAAATGGTTAATTAACATGTAGTAAATTAGCAAATTAGATCAAATTCAAAAGACATACCTAAATAAAGTCCTCGTGAAACTGGTTGATATACAGCGAGGATATAAACTGGGTTTTGTTTTTGTGAAAGAGCCGGTAATTCTACGCGAACAGGATAACCCAAACCAATTCAAAAGACAATACTGAAATAGATTCCAGAAAGAGAGGGAAGCCTAATATAGCGGAGTAAGGTACGATATATTCACTGTAAAAGTTTGACACAACAGAAAACAGGTTGCCAACCGGGACTTTACGACCCCTGGGAAATAGCTTATAGATAAATAGATAATGATTCCAGTAAGGAGAAACACACAACGAGACACATAACACCATAGAACATAACTATAGTAATTGGATAATGGTAGAAAGCAAACACATAGATCATAGAGACTTGATCATAGAGACTTAATATATAAACACATAGATCATAGAGACTTAATATATAAACACACAGATCATAGAGACTTAATATATAAACACACAGATCATAGAGACTTAATATATAAACACATAGATCATAGAGACTTAATATATAAACACATAGATCATAGAGACATAATATATAAACACATAGATCATAGAGACTTAATATATAAACACATAGATCATAGAGACTTAATATATAAACACATAGATCATAGAGACATAATATATAAACACATAGATCATAGAGACTTAATATATAAACACATAGATCATAGAGACTTAATATATAAACACATAGATCATAGAGACTTAATATATAAACACACAGATCATAGAGACTTAATATATAAACACACAGATCATAGAGACTTAATATATAAACACATAGATCATAGACACTTAATATATAAACACATAGATCATAGAGACATAATATATAAACACATAGATCATAGAGACTTAATATATAAACACACAGATCATAGAGACTTAATATATAAACACACAGATCATAGAGACTTAATATATAAACACATAGATCATAGAGACTTAATATATAAACACATAGATCATAGAGACATAATATATAAACACATAGATCATAGAGACTTAATATATAAACACACAGATCATAGAGACTTAATATATAAACACATAGATCATAGAGACTTAATATATAAACACATAGATCATAGAGACTTAATATATAAACACATAGATCATAGAGACTTAATATATAAGGGAGAAAAGAAAAAGGGAACTACTAAGGAGGAAGAGACACAGAAAGGAGGACAGGATTTAGCAACCTTATTGGGAAAGTGGATAGAGGTAGAAAAGGGTTGAGGTGAGAAAAGACAAAGAACTGAAGAGAGAAGAAGAGAGGGACTAAATGTCACAACTAGCAAAAGAGACAGCCAAGAGAGGGCATGCACTGCGAAATGCCACAATCACAGACTGTAGAGAGAAAGAGGACAGGGTCAAAGGCACTGTGTAGGAGAGAGGAGGCACAGAAAGGATAGGAGAGAGGGTCAAATGCACTGTAGAGAGAAAGAGGACAGAAAGGATAGGAGAGTGGGCCACAAGGGTCAAGAGGCACTGTAGAGAGAAAGAGGACAGAAAGGATAGGAGAGAGGGTCAAAGGCAAGAACAGAGAGACTCAGAGGAGGAGTAGAAAGGAGGCTTTAAGGTAAATAAAAGAAAGAAAGAACAGACAGGAGACAGAATATTTGATTGCCACTCTTGGGGGAAATTGGATAAAAAAGAAAGAAAGAGCAGGAAATTTATTTTAAAAGGAAAGGGGAAACATGGAGAGTAGAAAATGGATAGAACCCGAGAACAGAAGTGCTACAACTGCTATAAAACAGGCCACATGGCAGAGGATTGTAAAGGCCCCACCAAAGAACAGCAGACAGAGAAGGTTTAGGGATGGACTGACTAAATGGGTTTTAACATTATTACTTTTATTTTACAGGGACAGTGCACATTAATCACAGTTGTGTGTGTTTAGTGGCTGGCTATTCCTATCAAGCACTTTGAGAGACTGTTTTGCAGACAGACTAAATGTGTTTTAATGTTGCAAAGCAAGCTTGGGCTAAACTAGTAAAGTAGTGTGGGAATTTCATAGATTTAAAGTACAGTATTGTATCCAAGGGTAGCGCATATTCAATTAAGTACATATAACCATTGAGGAAATGTAAAACTAATGATTAGAGGGAGTACAATGGAATTATCATTATTATTAGGTTTTGTTTGTTTAGAACCTAGGGGTCCCCTTTTGGGTTTGAGGAGATTTCCATGTTTCCTAGAGAAACGATATCTTAAAGGGGTACACACGCACATGGAATATTAGAAGTTTTTATTTTCCGAGTTTTTAATTAAACATGTGAATTCTTTAGATAAAGGGAATGAATGGTCTGGGAACCTGGGATACAACATGGAGAAAATGTTTGATGTTTTTTTCTTTCATTTGTCTACTATAGTAAGAAACACTCATGTGAAAGGGTGGTATGACTTTTGACCTCTACTTCCTTTGTGGTCTGATCTGCCTCATGGGAGGACCATTTGGATAATGAATTTGAGGTCATCTGATTTTAAGGTAATTTGTGTAATTGACAATTATGAACGAGTTTATAATTCTTTGACATATCTGTAATTGGAACCAATGAGAAGAAAGAAATGGCACATAGCCTTGGACTAATAATGGTAGACTTATGTTAAGTATTCAGGACATATTCTAAGCCAACAGGACAGGGATGTATGACATCTGTGGTGATCCAGGATCATTGAGAGGACGAGATAAAACTTCATCAAACTACGTAATAACCTGGTAGTAACCTTAGAGATTACTACCATAGACAGGTGATTTTTCAAAAAAATCCATGAGTTCAGACAGGGAAACAGTGAGACATTTAGTCAATATTTGGAACAACCTATATTTGATACTGATGGTTGTGGGAAGGAGCGACAGACAGATAGCAGAAAAGGCAGATGGAGAAGGCCTCCCCAGCTCTATGAGGAGGCCTAAGGTGACCTTCATGGTTTGGGAGTATTAGGAGGAGAAGGCCTCCCCAGCTCTATGAGGAGGCCTAAGGTGACCTCGATGGTTTGGGGGGTATTAGCAGGAGAAGGGCTCCTCCACCCTATGAGGAGGCCTAAGGTGACCTTGATGGTTTGGGGGGTATTAGGAGGAGAAGGGCTCCTCCGCCCTATGAGGAGGCCTAAGGTGACCTTCATGGTTTGGGAGTATTAGGAGGAGAAGGGCTCCTCCACCCTATGAGTATGCCTAAGGTGACCTTCATGGTTTGGGAGTATTAGGAGGAGAAGGGCTCCTCCGCCCTATGAGGAGGCCGAAGGTGACCTTCATGGTTTGGGAGTATGAGGAGAAGGGTTCCCCCGCCCTATGAGGAGGCCTAAGGGGGTTGGCCAGGAAGTGAGCAAGATAGAGAGAGAGCAGAAGGAATTTGAGGAGAATGAGAGGGAGAGACTGGGAGTGAGGAGCAGGAGACCTGGAGCATTATGAAGGTTAGAAACTCATAATAAGCCAGGATTTGAGAGAAGATAGCAGTGACACAGAATAGTTAGATGACGATGAGAAGATTTCCCAATTCCCACTCATAACGTTACCCAACCCCAGAGCTGGGGACGGAACATAACCACATATAGGGCATGGACAGGGATGTAGCCAGGGCATTAGAAGGAGTAGCACATCCAGACATGATAGAAGTCTATAGGGCATGGAGACAGAGGGATGTAGCCAGGGCATTAGAAGGAGTAGCACATCCAGACATGATAGAAGTCTATAGGGCATGGACAGGGATGTAGCCAGGGCATTAGAAGGAGTAACACATCCAGACATGATAGAAGTCTATAGGGCATGAACAGGGATGTAGCCAGGGCATTAGAAGGAGTAACACATCCAGACATGATAGAAGTCTATAGGGAATGAAGACAGAGGGATGTAGCCAGGGCATTAGAAGGAGTAACACATCCAGACATGATAGAAGTCTATAGGGCATGGACAGGGATGTAGCCAGGGCATTAGAAGGAGTAGCAC
The DNA here is from genome assembly GCF_023373465.1 of Oncorhynchus keta. NCBI lineage: Eukaryota > Metazoa > Chordata > Actinopteri > Salmoniformes > Salmonidae > Oncorhynchus > Oncorhynchus keta. The sequence goes on from NC_068449.1 coordinate 99,713, forward strand.
ATCCAGACATGATAGAAGTCTATAGGGCATGGACAGGGATGTAGCAAGGGCATTAGAAGGAGTAACACATCCAGACATGATAGAAGTCTATAGGGCATGGAGACAGAGGGATGTAGCCAGGGCATTAGAAGGAGTAGCACATCCAGACATGATAGAAGTCTATAGGGCATGAACAGGGATGTAGCCAGGGCATTAGAAGGAGTAGCACATCCAGACATGATAGAAGTCTATAGGGCATGAACAGGGATGTAGCCAGAGCATTAGAAGGAGTAGCACATCCAGACATGA